>NC_135568.1:19962709-19972709 GCF_964340395.1 Glandiceps talaboti
CTATTACACATAAGACTGTTATGTAGCAAGTATCTACAGAAATATTATACATTTACTGTCTGGGTATGAGGGCACTAGTAGACTTCTATTACACATAAGACTGTTATGTAGCAAGTATTTCCTGAAGTGTAAAGCAGAGGGAACTGGTTGCTACATACCAGCATGACAGGTAATATGACATCTACTAGTAATATGACATCTACTAGTGCCCAAATAAGGCCAGGCAATATGACATCTACTAGTGCCCAAATAAGGCCAGGCAATATGACATCTACTAGTGCCCAAATAAGGCCAGGCAATATGACATCTACTAGTGCCCAAATAAGGCCAGGCAATATGACATCTACTAGTGCCCAAATAAGGCCAGGCAATATGACATCTAATAGTAATATGACATCTACTAGTGCCCAAATAAGGCCAGGTAATATGACATCTACTAGAGCCCAAATAAGGCCAGGTAATATGACATCTACTAGTGCCCAAATAAGGCCAGGCAATATGACATCTACTAGTGCCCAAATAAGGCCAGGCAATATGACATCTACTAGTGCCCAAATAAGGCCAGGTAATATGACATCTACTAGTGCCCAAATAAGGCCAGGCAATAAGTGTTTTATAACACATCATATTCTCAGGCACATATTCTTTTCATAGTCAAGCAAATCACTGATAAGTACTTCATGAATTGCCCTTGGGAAAATAGAAATAGTTTAGTGTAGTGTAGTGTAGTGTAGTGTAGTGTAGTGTAGTGTAGTGTAGTGTAGCGTGGCGTGGCGTAGCATAGTGCAGTGCAGTGCAGTGCAGTGCAGTGTAGTGTAGTGTAGTGTAGTGTAGTGTAGTGTAGTGCAGTGCAGTGCAGTTAAGTAGTGTAGAATGCTGTGTAGCATAGTGTAGTGTAGTGTAGTTTAGTGTAGTGCTGTGGAGTGTAGTGTAGTATAGTGTAGTGTAATGTAATATAGTGTAATGTAGTACAGTACAGTGCAGTTTAGTTATAGAGTGTATATAGTGTAGAATGCTGTGTAGCATAGTGTAGTGTAGTGTAGTGTAGTGTAGTGTAGTGTAGTCTTGTGTAGTGTAGTGTAGTGTGGTGTAGTGTGGTGTAGTTTAGTGTGTGGAATGTGTAGTTTAGTACTTAAATGTAGTTTAGTTTAGTATACAGAGTACAGTAGTGTAGTGGAGTGTAGTATAGTGTGTAGAGTACTGGAGTGGAGTAGCGTGGAATGTAGTGTAGTTCAGTAGTTAAATGTATATAGTGTGTAGAGTAGTGCAGTGTAGTGTAGTGGAGTAGAGTGGAGTGGAGTGGAGTGGAGTGGAGTGGAGTGGAGTGGAGTGGAATGGAGTCCAGTGCAGAGCAGTGCAGTGCAATGTAGTGGAGTGGAGTGGGGTGGAGTGGAGTGGAGTGGAGTGGAGTGGAGTGGAGTGGAGTGGAGTGGAGTGGAGTGGAGTGGAGTGCAGTGGAGTGCAGTGGAGTGCAGTGCATTGCAGTGCAGTGCAGTGCAGTGTAGTGCAGTAGTTAAATGTATGTAGTGTAGTGCAGTTAGTATAGTTTAGTATAGTGTGTAGAGTAGAGTAGAGTAGAGTAGTGGAGTGTAGTGGAGTGGAGTGGAGTGGAGTGGAGTTTAGTGGTGGAGTGGAATGGAGTGGAGAAGAGTGTAGTGTGTAGTGTAGTGTAGTGTAGTGTGTAGTGTAGTGTGTAGTGTAGTGTGTAGTGTAGTGTGTAGTGTGTAGTGTAGTGTGTAGTTTAGTGTAATGTAGTGTAGTGTAGTGTAGTGTGTAGTGTAGTGTAGTGTAGTGTAGTGTGTAGTGTAGTGTAGTGTGAAGTGTAGTGTAGTGTAGTGTAGTGTAGTGTGTAGTGTAGTGTGTAGTGTAGTGTAGTGTGTAGTGTAGTGTAGTGTAGTGTGTAGTGTAGTGTAGTGTGTAGTGTAGTGTGTAGTGTAGTGTAGTGTAGTGTAGTGTAGTCTAGTGTATTGTAGTGTAGTGTAATGTAGTGTAGTGTGAAGTGTAGTGTAGTGTAGTGTAGTGTGTAGTGTAGTGTAGTGTAGTGTAGTGTAGTGTAGTGTGTAGTGTAGTGTGTAGTGTAGTGTGTAGTGTAGTGTAGTGTGTAGTGTAGTGTAGTGTGTAGTGTGTAGTGTAGTGTAGTGTAGTGTAGTGTAGTGTAGTGTAATGTAGTGTAGTGTAGTGTGTAGTGTAGTGTAGTGTGTAGTGTAGTGTAGTGTGTAGTGTAGTGTAGTGTAGTGTAGTCTATTGTATTGTAGTGTAGTGTAGTGTAGTGTAGTCTAGTGTATTGTAGTGTAGTGTAATGTAGTGTAGTGTAGTGTAATGTAGTGTAGTGTAATGTAGTGTAGTGTGAAGTGTAGTGTAGTGTAGTGTGTAGTGTAGTGTGTAGTGTAGTGTAGTGTGTAGTGTAGTGTAGTGTAGTGTAGTGTAGTGTAGTCTAGTGTAGTGTAGTGTAGTGTAGTGTAGTGTAGTGTAGTGTAGTGTAGTGTAGTGTAGTGTGTAGTGTAGACACATTGTGACATGATTTGTTAGTAATGTTCATACATGTACATATTTGCACTCATTTTAATAAGATACATACATATTATGTCATTGCAGTACTTATCCCATGTTTATGAATGGGTTGATGAGTGCCAACTTGTAAACATCCCATCAGAGCCAGGTGATTTAGAAGACATGCTGACAGACCATGAAAAAGTTTATGAAGTTATGAACCATAGCTACTCAGAGGTAAGACTTTATTTGAATATTGTTATGTCAAAGGTCATGAAGGCTAGCTCAAAATATGTTTAAAAAAGACCCTCAACCAAATTAGCATCTTATAGGCTGAAAATTGGTCATGTGATTTACAATAATTTGCATAATTGTACCTGTGTATCACTTGTGACTTGTGCCTTTAATACGCATGTTTAGCATATATTTGCATATATCTATGCATGTCATTTGTATATTTATATTACATTTGCATATGTATGTATAACAGCAACATATATATCAATAAAGAATTGAATAGATTAATGGAAAGTTCAAGAAGATTAGATAAAACCATTGATAAGGTTTGAGATAGCCTTCATGTTGAAATTTATAAAAACAGATAATGCATGCTAAAGTTTACTAAAGGAAGCTGGTTAAAAGGAAATGACACCCTGTGAACTCACTGTGTTTAATAAAAACTTGGATGTTAAATGAAATGAAATGCATTGGTTTCATTCAGTTTCACTTACCAGTACAGAGCTAGCACTGATCACAACTTATGGGCCTTACAAGGTATTAAAACTCACATTAAATGTGTTGTTGACTGCTAGCACTGATCACAACTTATGGGCCTTACAACGTATTAAAACTCACATTAAATGTGTTGTTGACTGCTAATATTGTTATTTCATTACAATAACATATTGGAAGTTTGCCACCAAGGTCTGTAAGTCACTTCAGTGTAAGTTGTAATCAATGTGTGCTCTGTACTGATACATGAATTTGAATGAAATTAAAAACATTTGATTTCATTTAACATTCAGTGTTTATGTACAAGGTATCCTTTCATTGTAATATTGGTTACTAATATGAATAGATATGCTAACAGTTTGTTTTATACTAAGATGACAATAATAAGATATATTTATATCAGAAATACACAAACTAGGATGTCTTGATATCACTATTAAGGACATGTGAACTTGTTGATACCAACACCAAACCAATGTCAGTTCCTACAGTCCAAATCTAGATATTACAACTGATGCTGTATTACAACTCAACTTAATAACAGACCATGTAGTAAGGACACTGTGTTACAGTCTGTAGTAAGGACACTGTGTTACAGTCTATAGTAAGGACACTGTGTTCCAGTCTATAGTAAGGACACTGTGTTACAGTCTATAGTAAGGACACTGTGTTACAGTCTGTAGTAAGGACACTGTGTTCCAGTCTATAGTAAGGACACTGTGTTACAGTCTGTAGTAAGGACACTGTGTTACAGTCTGTAGTAAGGACACTGTGTTACAGTCTATAGTAAGGACACTGTGTTCCAGTCTATAGTAAGGACACTGTGTTACAGTCTATAGTAAGGACACTGTGTTACAGTCTGTAGTAAGGACACTGTGTTCCAGTCTATAGTAAGGACACTGTGTTCCAGTCTATAGTAAGGACACTGTGTTACAGTCTATAGTAAGGACACTGTGTTACAGTCTGTAGTAAGGACACTGTGTTACAGTCTATAGTAAGGACACTGTGTTCCAGTCTATAGTAAGGACACTGTGTTACAGTCTATAGTAAGGACACTGTGTTACAGTCTGTAGTAAGGACACTGTGTTCCAGTCTATAGTAAGGACACTGTGTTACAGTCTGTAGTAAGGACACTGTGTTACAGTCTGTAGTAAGGACACTGTGTTACAGTCTATAGTAAGGACATTGTGTTACAGTCTGTAGTAAGGACACTGTGTTACAGTCTATAGTAAGGACATTGTGTTACAGTCTGTAGTAAGGACACTGTGTTACAGTCTATAGTAAGGACACTGTGTTACAGTCTGTAGTAAGGACACTGTGTTCCAGTCTAGTAAAGACACTGTGTTACAGTCTGTAGTAAGGACACTGTGTTCCAGTCTAGTAAAGACACTGTGTTACAGTCTGTAGTAAGGACACTGTGTTACAGTCTAGTAAGGACACTGTGTTACAGTCTATAGTAAGGACACTGTGTTACAGTCTATAGTAAGGACACTGTGTTACAGTCTATAGTAAGGACACTGTGTTACAGTCTATAGTAAGGACACTGTGTTACAGTCTATAGTAAGGACACTGTGTTACAGTCTGTAGTAAGGACACTGTGTTACAGTCTATAGTTAGGACACTGTGTTACAGTCTATAGTAAGGACACTGTGTTACAGTCTATAGTAAGGACACTGTGTTACAGTCTATAGTAAGGACACTGTGTTCCAGTCTATAGTAAGGACACTGTGTTCCAGTCTAGTAAGGACATTGTGTTACAGTCTATAGTAAGGACACTGTGTTACAGTCTATAGTAAGGACACTGTGTTACAGTCTAGTAAGGACACTATGTTCCAGTCTGTAGTAAGGACACTGTGTTACAGTCTAGTAAGGACACTATGTTCCAGTCTGTAGTAAGGACACTGTTTTCCAGTCTAGTAAGGACACTGTGTTCCAGTCTAGTAAGGACACTGTGTTACAGTCTATAGTAAGGACACTGTGTTCCAGTCTATAGTAAGGACACTGTGTTACAGTCTATAGTAAGGACACTGTGTTACAGTCTATAGTAAGGACACTGTGTTACAGTCTATAGTAAGGACACTGTGTTACAGTCTATAGTAAGGACACTGTGTTACAGTCTATAGTAAGGACACTGTGTTCCAGTCTGTAGTAAGGACACTGTGTTCCAGTCTATAGTAAGGACACTGTGTTACAGTCTAGTAAGGACACTGTGTTACAGTCTAGTAAGGACACTGTGTTACAGTCTATAGTAAGGACACTGTGTTACAGTCTGTAGTAAGGACATTGTGTTCCAGTCTATAGTAAGGACACTGTGTTACAGTCTATAGTAAGGACACTGTGTTACAGTCTATAGTAAGGACACTGTGTTACAGTCTATAGTAAGGACACTGTGTTACAGTCTATAGTAAGGACACTGTGTTATAGTCTATAGTAAGGACACTGTGTTACAGTCTATAGTAAGGACACTGTGTTCCAGTCTATAGTAAGGACACTGTGTTACAGTCTGTAGTAAGGACACTGTGTTACAGTCTGTAGTAAGGACATTGTGTTCCAGTCTAGTAAGGACATTGTGTTCCAGTCTATAGTAAGGACACTGTGTTACAGTCTATAGTAAGGACACTGTGTTACAGTCTATAGTAAGAACACTGTGTTCCAGTCTATAGTAAGGACACTGTGTTCCAGTCTATAGTAAGGACACTGTGTTACAGTCTGTAGTAAGGACACTGTGTTCCAGTCTGTAGTAAGGACACTGTGTTACAGTCTAGTAAGGACACTGTGTTACAGTCTGTAGCAAGGACACTGTGTTACAGTCTATAGTAAGGACACCGTGTTCCAGTCTATAGTAAGGACATTGTGTTACAGTCTGTAGTAAGGACATTGTGTTACAGTCTAGTAAGGACACTGTGTTACAGTCTATAGTAAGGACACTGTGTTACAGTCTGTAGTAAGGACACTGTGTTCCAGTCTATAGTAAGGACACTGTGTTACAGTCTATAGTAAGGACACTGTGTTACAGTCTATAGTAAGGACACTGTGTTACAGTCTATAGTAAGGACACTGTGTTCCAGTCTGTAGTAAGGACACTGTGTTACAGTCTAGTAAGGACACTGTGTTACAGTCTAGTAAGGACACTGTGTTACAGTCTAGTAAGGACACTGTGTTCCAGTCTATAGTAAGGACACTGTGTTCCAGTCTGTAGTAAGAACACTGTGTTCCAGTCTATAGTAAGGACACTGTGTTCCAGTCTATAGTAAGGACACTGTGTTACAGTCTGTAGTAAGGACACTGTGTTACAGTCTATAGTAAGGACACTGTGTTACAGTCTAGTAAGGGCACTGTGTTACAGTCTAGTAAGGACACTGTGTTACAGTCTATAGTAAGGACACTGTGTTCCAGTCTGTAGTAAGGACACTGTGTTACAGTCTAGTAAGGACACTGTGTTACAGTCTAGTAAGGACACTGTGTTACAGTCTATAGTAAGGACACTGTGTTACAGTCTATAGTAAGGACACTGTGTTACAGTCTAGTAAGGACACTGTGTTACAGTCTATAGTAAGGACACTGTGTTACAGTCTAGTAAGGACACTATGTTCTAGTCTGTAGTAAGGACACTGTGTTATAGTCTATAGTAAGGACACTGTGTTCCAGTCTATAGTAAGGACACTGTGTTACAGTCTAGTAAGGACATTGTGTTATAGTCTCTAGTAAGGACACTGTGTTACAGTCTATAGTAAGGACACTGTGTTACAGTCTGTAGTAAGGACACTGTGTTATAGTCTATAGTAAGGACACTGTGTTACAGTCTATAGTAAGGACACTGTGTTACAGTCTAGTAAGGACATTGTGTTATAGTCTCTAGTAAGGACACTGTGTTACAGTCTAGTAAGGGCACTGTGTTACAGTCTAGTAAGGACACTGTGTTACAGTCTATAGTAAGGACACTGTGTTCCAGTCTATAGTAAGGACACTGTGTTACAGTCTATAGTAAGGACACTGTGTTACAGTCTATAGTAAGGACATTGTGTTACAGTCTAGTAAGGACATTGTGTTCCAGTCTAGTAAGGACACTGTGTTACAGTCTATAGTAAGGACACTGTGTTCCAGTCTAGTAAGGGCACTGTGTTACAGTCTATAGTAAGGACACTGTGTTACAGTCTATAGTAAGGACACTGTGTTACAGTCTGTAGTAAGGACACTGTGTTACAGTCTAGTAAGGACACTGTGTTCCAGTCTAGTAAGGACACTGTGTTACAGTCTATAGTAAGGACACTGTGTTCCAGTCTATAGTAAGGACATTGTGTTCCAGTCTATAGTAAGGACACTGTGTTACTGTCTATAGTAAGGACACTGTGTTCCAGTCTAGTAAGGACACTGTGTTACAGTCTATAGTAAGGACACTGTGTTACAGTCTATAGTAAGGACACTGTGTTACAGTCTATAGTAAGGACATTGTGTTCCAGTCTATAGTAAGGACACTGTGTTACAGTCTAGTAAGGACACTGTGTTACAGTCTATAGTAAGGACACTGTGTTACAGTCTATAGTAAGGACACTGTGTTCCAGTCTAGTAAAGACACTGTGTTACAGTCTATAGTAAGGACACTGTGTTACAGTCTATAGTAAGGACACTGTGTTACAGTCTGTAGTAAGGACACTGTGTTACAGTCTATAGTAAGGACACTGTGTTCCAGTCTGTAGTAAGGACACTGTGTTACAGTCTGTAGTAAGGACACTGTGTTACAGTCTGTAGTAAGGACACTGTGTTCCAGTCTGTAGTAAGGACACTGTGTTCCAGTCTGTAGTTAGGACACTGTGTTACAGTCTAGTAAGGACACTGTGTTACAGTCTATAGTAAGGACACTGTGTTACAGTCTGTAGTAAGGACACTGTGTTCCAGTCTGTAGTAAGGACACTGTGTTCCAGTCTATAGTAAGGACACTGTGTTCCAGTCTATAGTTAGGACACTGTGTTACAGTCTAGTAAGGACACTGTGTTACAGTCTATAGTAAGGACACTGTGTTACAGTCTATAGTAAGGACATTGTGTTACAGTCTATAGTAAGGACACTGTGTTCCAGTCTATAGTAAGGACACTGTGTTACAGTCTAGTAAGGACACTGTGTTACAGTCTATAGTAAGGACATTGTGTTCCAGTCTATAGTAAAGACACTGTGTTCCAGTCTATAGTATGGACATTGTGTTCCAGTCTATAGTAAGGACATTGTGTTCCAGTCTGTAGTAAGAACACTGTGTTACAGTCTATAGTAAGGACACTGTGTTACAGTCTATAGTAAGGACACTGTGTTACAGTCTAGTAAGGACACTGTGTTACAGTCTAGTAAGGACACTGTGTTCCAGTCTATAGTAAGGACACTGTGTTCCAGTCTGTAGTAAGAACACTGTGTTCCAGTCTATAGTAAGGACACTGTGTTACAGTCTATAGTAAGGACACTGTGTTACAGTCTAGTAAGGACACTGTGTTACAGTCTAGTAAGGGCACTGTGTTCCAGTCTATAGTAAGGACACTGTGTTCCAGTCTATAGTAAGGACACTGTGTTACAGTCTGTAGTAAGGACACTGTGTTCCAGTCTGTAGTAAGGACATTTTGTTCCAGTCTGTAGTAAGAACACTGTGTTCCAGTCTATAGTAAGGACACTGTGTTACAGTCTATAGTAAGGACACTGTGTTACAGTCTATAGTAAGGACACTGTGTTCCAGTCTATAGTAAGGACACTGTGTTACAGTCTGTAGTAAGGACACTGTGTTCCAGTCTGTAGTAAGGACATTGTGTTACAGTCTATAGTAAGGGCACTGTGTTCCAGTCTATAGTAAGGACACTGTGTTACAGTCTAGTAAGGACACTGTGTTACAGTCTGTAGTAAGGACACTGTGTTACAGTCTGTAGTAAGGACACCTTGTTCCAGTCTGTAGTAAGAACACTGTGTTACAGTCTCTAGTAAGGGCACTGTGTTACAGTCTATAGTAAGGACACTGTGTTACAGTCTGTAGTAAGGACACTGTGTTACAGTCTATAGTAAGGACATTGTGTTCCAGTCTAGTAAGGACACTGTGTTCCAGTCTAGTAAGGACACTGTGTTCCAGTCTATAGTAAGGACACTGTGTTACAGTCTATAGTAAGGACACTGTGTTACAGTCTATAGTAAGGACACTGTGTTACAGTCTATAGTAAGGACACTGTGTTCCAGTCTATAGTAAGGACACTGTGTTACAGTCTAGTAAGGACACTGTGTTACAGTCTAGTAAGGACATTGTGTTCCAGTCTATAGTAAGGACACTGTGTTCCAGTCTATAGTAAGGGCACTGTGTTACAGTCTAGTAAGGACACTGTGTTACAGTCTGTAGTAAGGACACTGTGTTACAGTCTATAGTAAGGACACCGTGTTCCAGTCTGTAGTAAGGACACTGTGTTACAGTCTGTAGTAAGGACACTGTGTTACAGTCTATAGTAAGGACACTGTGTTACAGTCTATAGTAAGGACACTGTGTTACAGTCTATAGTAAGGACACTGTGTTACAGTCTGTAGTAAGGACACTGTGTTACAGTCTATAGTAAGGACACTGTGTTACAGTCTAGTAAGGACACTGTGTTACAGTCTAGTAAGGACACTGTGTTACAGTCTATAGTAAGGACACTGTGTTCCAGTCTCTAGTAAGGACACTGTGTTACAGTCTATAGTAAGGACACTGTGTTACAGTCTCTAGTAAGGACACTGTGTTCCAGTCTGTAGTAAGGACACTGTGTTACAGTCTCTAGTAAGG
>NC_135568.1:19976580-20031580 GCF_964340395.1 Glandiceps talaboti
GAGAGAGAGAGAGAGAGAGAGAGAGAGAGAGAGAGAGAGAGAGAGAGAGACAATGTAAAAGTCAGAAAAAGAGGGAGAGTAAAAGAAAATGAAAAGGGATATGTGTGTATGTGTGTGTGTGTGTGTGTATGTGTGTGTGTGTGTGTGAGTTATCTTGAAAGGATGACATGTGAAGGACTTGAATGATATAGTTGGTGGAGGGGGGGGGCAGCTTATTTAGAGGACGAGAGTTTGGGGAGTTGGAGAGAAAGAAGAGAAGTCAAGATTGCAGTGAAGCCTACATACAGATATGGTAATGGAGTAAAAACAATGTGAATTAAAACACTATCATTTGTAGATAGTAGATGCATTGACTGTCCTCAAATGGATTGTGTTTTATGTCAGCTTCTCTACAACATTTCATTTTAAGGATTACACACTTTGTTCAAAGCAAATTTCACTGCTGTCTGTCTCTTGTACATGGTGTATTTGTTTTTAATTTTGGTTTGCAAACTATAGCCAAGAATTTGTTTTGATTACATGTAAAATCAGAAGGCAAGTCCTGACTTCTTTGCCAACTAATGGTGTGAATGTTAGCAGTGTTATTGCACTCTCTAGTTTACCCCACCTTTGTTGTGGCTTGTAGTGTCAGCTATAATAATAATAATCTTTATTCCCAGTAGTATAAGTATTACATAAAGAATTACAACACATACAGTCATTGTAAATATTCACCATGGGAAAGGAGATGAAAAATAGTTGTTTCCACAACTAGTCGAGTCCGACCCCTTTTACAATGTTAAAGATTACTAAAACTCTGGGCCTGTTGATCATACGATATAAAGAGAAAGAGAATATACTATACATGGTTTTCAAAAACGGTTCGCAGTTCAAATACATGTGAAGAAATCAGCAAATAAACAAACAAATGAGAAAAAAGGGGGAAAAAGAAAAGAATATACAAAAAACAATACTAATGCAACATAAGCAAACTGTTGTCAAGTTGTGTATGACGGCTAGATATGCCTAGTCTTCTGAATGTAGATAGTTGGGGCATGGCCATGCAGGAGGGGTCTGACTCAACTTGTCAAGCTTTGAAAGGTGGGGTTAGGGCATTGGGAGAGGGTCTGGCTCTCAACTTGTCAAGGTTTGAAGGGTGGGTTTGGGGTAGGATAGTCTGTAGGGGGCCTTATTGTCAAGCATTTAAAACTTGTAAATTCAAGACTAAATTGATAAAAAGTTATTTTCCGTTAATATGTTTTGAATTGTCACTTCAAAATTGTAAATCCAGAAAGTGAAAACTAAAAGTTATGTAAAACTCCCCAGAGTTGTGTACTTTAGTATATATGTGTATTAAACCTCATGCTGTACTTAATTCCTACAATAATCATTATGATATCTTGGTAAGAAAAATAATATTTACAATGTCTGATGTCAAAATATTATAATGTAATACAAAACTATGCCATTCATATCAGATTCTGTGTTAGTGTTTCAATAGCACTTAGTCAGGTTTATGCATTCTTGGTGTTGACCACTGGAGGGTGTGAGTGTGTTCTTACAATTTATATCTTGTCTTTCATAATACTTATAATGTTACACTCTAAACTGCCTAATTATTCTCTACAAATTGTTGACATTTTCCACCTAAATACTAATGCTATCAAGTGTCATCCATTGATAATGATGCATTGTATGCATAGAAGTAGTATGTAGTATGTTGTATGTACTGTACTTAAAAAGCAGTCAGTAAAATGGAATAATTGAAAACAAATAATTACTTACATTTAGACTTAAAATATGAAAACAGGAATTTATGTCAGTAAACTTGTTTGATTTTAGCATGAAACTGATAATTCCTACATCACATTCCAAAGACATTATTGTAATCATAATAATATGAACTTTATGTTAATCCAAAATTTAAATTTGGTTCAAATACAATCACTGTGTGTGCAGTGCCCCAGTGTCCTAGTGTTGTTAAAGCAGGAGGAGATCAGCTTACCTTATGGTTGGTAGGGTCAAACAGTGCATCACCTTATTACATACAGATCTACAAATTTTTAATCAAACCCAGCCACTGAACTGTAGGCAGGTTTGAACCAAGACTGCAGTGGTAAGAGGCACATGTCCTAACCTCGGCCATAAACAACCCAACATAAAAATTTTAGGTCTTGAAGAAATGGCATTGTTTTGAAACACACCGAACTGATTAGAACTCTTAAGTGCCATATTAATGCAGAAAAAAACCCACTTTTCTAGTTTGTAAATTGATTCCTTATGATATCATACCTCATGTTATGTATGTATACTTTAATTTAGATCTTGTATGGTCAGTAGTAAATACAACACACTCACATATATATCACTATATAGTATTATCTTGTATGGTCAGATATGTCATTCAAACCTGGCCCATAGATATGTCATTCAAACCTGGCCCACAGATATGTCATTCAAACCTGGCCCATAGATATGTCATTCAAACCTGGCCCATAGATATGTCATTCAAACCTGGCCCACAGATGTGTCATTCAAACCTGGCCCATAGATATGCCATTCAAACCTGGCCCATAGATATGTCATTCAAACCTGGCCCACAGATATGCCATTCAAACCTGGCCCACAGATATGTCATTCAAACCTGGCCCACAGATATGTCATTCAAACCTGGCCCACAGATATGCTATTCAAACCTGGCCCACAGATATGTCATTCAAACATGGCCCACAGATATGTCATTCAAACCTGGCCCACAGATATGTCATTCAAACCTGGCCCACAGATATGTCATTCAAACCTGGCCCATAGATATGTCATTCAAACCTGGCCCATAGATATGTCATTCAAACCTGGCCCATAGATATGTCATTCAAACCTGGCCAACAGATATGCCATTCAAACCTGGCCCACAGATATGTCATTCAAACCTGGCCCACAGATATGCCATTCAAACCTGGCCCACAGATATGTCATTCAAACCTGGCCCACAGATATGTCATTCAAACCTGGCCCACAGATATGTCATTCAAACCTGGCCCACAGATATGTCATTCAAACCTGGCCCATAGATATGTCATTCAAACCTGGCCCATAGATATGTCATTCAAACCTGGCCCAAAGATATGTCATTCAAACCTGGCCCATAGATATGTCATTCAAACCTGGCCCATAGATATGTCATTCAAACCTGGCCCACAGATATGTCATTCAAACCTGGCCCACAGATATGTCATTCAAACCTGGCCCATAGATATGTCATTCAAACCTGGCCCATAGATATGTCATTCAAACCTGGCCCACAGATATGTCATTCAAACCTGGCCCATAGATATGTCATTCAAACCTGGCCCACAGATATGTCATTCAAACCTGGCCCATAGATATGTCATTCAAACCTGGCCCATAGATATGTCATTCAAACCTGGCCCACAGATATGCCATTCAAACCTGGCCCACAGATATGTCATTCAAACCTAGCCCACAGATATGTCATTCAAACCTGGCCCATAGATGTCATTCAAACCTGGCCCACAGATATGCCATTCAAACCTGGCCCACAGATATGTCATTCAAACCTGGCCCACAGATATGTCATTCAAACCTGGCCCACAGATATGTCATTCAAACCTGGCCCACAGATATGTCATTCAAACCTGGCCCACAGATATGTCATTCAAACCTGACCCACAGATATGTCATTCAAACCTGACCCACAGATATGTCATTCAAACCTGGCCCACAGATATGTCATTCAAACCTGGCCCACAGATATGTCATTCAAACCTGGCCCACAGATATGTCATTCAAACCTGGCCCACAGATATGTCATTCAAACCTGGCCCACAGATATGTCATTCAAACCTGGCCCACAGATATGTCATTCAAACCTGGCCCATAGATATGTCATTCAAACCTGGCCCATAGATATGTCATTCAAACCTGGCCCATAGATATGTCATTCAAACCTGGCCCATAGATATGTCATTCAAACCTGGCCCACAGATGTGTCATTCAAACCTGGCCCACAGATATGTCATTCAAACCTGGCCCACAGATGTGTCATTCAAACCTGGCCCATAGATATGTCATTCAAACCTGGCCCACAGATATGTCATTCAAACCTGGCCCATAGATATGTCATTCAAACCTGGCCCATAGATATGTCATTCAAACCTGGCCCACAGATATGTCATTCAAACCTGGCCCACAGATATGTCATTCAAACCTGGCCCATAGATATGTCATTCAAACCTGGCCCATAGATATGTCATTCAAACCTGGCCCATAGATATGTCATTCAAACCTGGCCCATAGATATGTCATTCAAACCTGGCCCACAGATATGCCATTCAAACCTGGCCCACAGATATGCCATTCAAACCTGGCCCATAGATATGTCATTCAAACCTGGCCCATAGATATGTCATTCAAACCTGGCCCACAGATATGCCATTCAAACCTGGCCCATAGATATGCCATTCAAACCTGGCCCACAGATGTGTCATTCAAACCTGGCCCATAGATATGTCATTCAAACCTGGCCCATAGATATGTCATTGAAACCTGGCCCACAGATATGTCATTCAAACCTGGCCCACAGATATGCCATTCAAACCTGGCCCATAGATAAGTCATTCAAACCTGGCCCACAGATATGCCATTCAAACCTGGCCCATAGATATGCCATTCAAACCTGGCCCATAGATATGTCATTCAAACCTGGCCCATAGATATGTCATTCAAACCTGGCCCACAGATATGCCATTCAAACCTGGCCCATAGATATGTCATTCAAACCTGGCCCATAGATATGTCATTCAAACCTGGCCCATAGATATGTCATTCAAACCTGGCCCATAGATATGTCATTCAAACCTGGCCCATAGATATGCCATTCAAACCTGGCCCATAGATATGCCATTCAAACCTGGCCCACAGATATGCCATTCAAACCTGGCCCATAGATATGCCATTCAAACCTGGCCCATAGATATGCCATTCAAACCTGGCCCATAGATATGCCATTCAAACCTGGCCCATAGATATGTCATTCAAACCTGGCCCATAGATATGTCATTCAAACCTGGCCCACAGATATGCCATTCAAACCTGGCCCACAGATATGCCATTCAAACCTGGCCCACAGATATGCCATTCAAACCTGGCCCATAGATATGCCATTCAAACCTGGCCCACAGATATGCCATTCAAACCTGGCCCACAGATATGCCATTCAAACCTGGCCCTTAGATATGTCATTCAAACCTGGCCCACAGATATGCCATTCAAACCTGGCCCACAGATATGTCATTCAAACCTGGCCCATAGATATGTCATTCAAACCTGGTACAAACATGAGATATACTAATGACACTCATGTAGTTTACACTCTTTGTTGTTGTCTTCTTTTCTGGCAGTGTTTGATTATAAGATGTGAAAGTTCATCATTTGGACAATATCTCTTGACCATACAGTTTATAGCACAGACAGATGATGTCATGACGACTTATGTATTGTTTGACAGGTTTACCTTATATCAGTAGAGTGCCACCATACAACCCATAATACAAATAAATCAAAGATTTTATGGTTTTGCCAATAGAAATGCTGTTCACAAGCTGCTTTGGGGTCAGAAATGAGGGCCATTATAGTATCTTGTGATGCTTACTTGCAAAATGTTCTGAACTTTGTCACTGGAGTATGATGTATTGATGATAATTACGAATACTGAAATATTTTTGGTAAGAATTGATTTTCCCAAACTTGATTTACTACTGTTTGGTAAAATTACTGTAAAAAAGTCAGTATAATTGTCTTACTTACTGATACCCATTTCCCTAAATATTGAAATACATTTTTAATATTTGCTAATATTTGAAAATAAAAGGTGAACTAAAGTTGAGATTCTTTATAGATATCACCTCCTCCAGGCTAACCCACCCACCCACAGATTTGTTTTAAATATCACCTCCTCCAGGCTAACCCACCCACACAAACTAGACTGTCCAGTAATGTAGATAAGCACAGCCATGGTTGTTAATGGCAACAGTCACTTTAGTTGACTGGTATTCGTCAATAATGATCGTAATTGATTGCATCCATGCTGGATGGCCTGGAACTTCTACTTTTCCCACCACTGTGACCTTGGCCTTGGTGGCAACAGATAACTTTTGTCCTTTTATTAACCCTATAAAGCAGTGAAAAATGGAACCAACAAAATGATTGAAGTAAAAAAATCCCTGTTCAGTATTGCGTAATTTGAAGACATGGTTTAAAAAAGTGGATATTTTAGATTAAAACCAATAACAGGATCAAGAAAAGGAAATAATTTGACTGTTATGATAGGTTTACCTTACTTTTAAATGTTGTGCACACTGCTGGTTTATACCTACCCACCCCTATTGTATAATTTGACTGTTATGATAGGTTTACCTTACTTTTAAATGTTGTGCACACTGCTGGTTTATACCTACCCACCCCTATTGTATAATGGATGAGTCAATTTGAACTTAGTAGACATGTGTGACATGAGATGCCTGGCCTTCAAATAGTGAAAGTATTCCCTGGAATGATTTATCCCTGTGTAACCACCATTTAGTCAGCAACGCCTCTCAGCTGTGTATGCCTTTATTACTCTGTGTAGGCTTGTCACACACAGAAAAATCATTTGCTTGTTCAGAATTTGTGTTTACTAGATTGGAATAGTCCTCCTTCTTGTGCCTGGAGCTCAACGAGTTAAAAGTTTCCCTGAATCAGTGGATTTGTGAGAGAGCTGTGCAGTGTTGTGTTCTCAACGGAGTTGGCAACTTGTTCTGGATTTTAGACTAAAAGTGGCTGTTCCCCTATTGTATAGATATTGGCAGTTTGGATTTTTACTTCAGGAGCTGCCACAACATCACAGGATAAACTGGTTTAACAGGTTTAACATACAACCACCACAAAAGTGTTGGTAAACTTTATGTTGACTTTTCTAGAACAAGGATAATAGGAGATTGATTACATGTTAACCAGGTAAGGTACTTTTAACATCATATTATAAATCCAACAGTTATTAACGTTATAGACATTATACCAACATTATAGACATTTATACCATTGTTATAGACATTTATACCAATGTTATAGACATTTATACCAATGTTATAGACATTTTGAAATGTGACAAGAATGTTCATCTATTATGAAAGGAATAGATATGTAAACTATGCATTGTTTGAAGTATGTATTAAACATATTCCTATTTCAACATTTAAACACCCCTCCTTTTAAAATATCTTTGAATATGCTAGTATTCCTGTATGAAAAGAACTGTCCATTATTCAAAGATAGGGATGGAAGCTTATGTTTAGTTTAACTTTGGACAAAATTATAAAGATAACAAATAATTCAATTTATATTTTTGTTAAAGGCCTTGAAAAAGAAAAAAATGTAGGCTTTTTGTGATTTGTAGCTTCAACAATTGCAAGGAGAACAGACAGAATGTGGCCAATACAAGTATTCCAGTCAATGTGTCTGTTATCAGTTTGTTTGTGTATGGGTAATATGTTATGTCACTTTACATTCCTAAGGCTGTCACACATATGACATAGTTTAATATTGTACCTACTTTACAAGCACATTTCATTTCAACTCTGTGGTTAGTTAGTGAAACTTGAACTGTTCTCTTGCAAGTTAATGCTGTCTTAATACAAAACTTAGGTTATGGTTTGTGGCATGTCAGTCAAATTTGTGTCAGAAGTTATTATTTCACCTCTATTAATACTGATGTGAAAGAGTTGCTGAGATGTAGAACTTTGGCAGTATCGGTGAAATATACTGCTTATTAGTTACCCCAGGTAGTTTATCAGGATTTGGTCTGGATGTCTCATCTGAATTACTGTGTAAAGATTATGAAACTGGTAATTTGACCAGATTTCTTTGAAATGTTAACATAAAACTCTACAGTTGAGTTAGGATCTCCTATGCCAACATAGAGGCAACTACTAGGGTTGTTGTTTCCAGGGTTCTCAAATATCAAACTTCAATAAAATCCTATAACTCTGTCTGGAAAGGAACCTCATTGTCGCAAACCACGGCCTGTTTTATGGCAACGTTCTTAATGAGCCTCCCACTGGCTGTGGATGCATTCATATACTATATCAGTACTTATGGCATAGCTAATTTATTCATTTTGTACGTAAACACTACAACCAATCAGATTGCCCCTTACATACCACGTGATATACAATGCCTTGGCAAGACACAATGCCTTGGCAAGAGCCTAGTACGTACACTGAAAACTGACTTGGCCAAGTTGGGTTCTTGTTGCTGAAATTTTATTTTTGCCATCCTACAAACAAGATTGGATTGATACATGTATGAACAGGGGTTTGCAGGGTTTGTGAGAGCATGGATTTGTTGTACCGTCAGACCGAGCGTCCGATACAATCATGAGTTTGTAGCAAGTACTGAAGGAGGTTACAACAATATTAGAGCCATGGTTACAACAAGCCAATAATGGCTGATTCAAGCGAGTTCACTCGAGATAACCTGTAGTTATTGAAGTGTTGTTTACCATACTCTTGATTTTACAAGGAACTGAACCTGGGCTGAACGCTAATTAAGTATGACCTTTTAGCACAGTGTCTGGGCGCACAAGTTTAAAGAACGCCGAGATGACTGCATTCATCACGTGTACTCTGTACAGTACCCGTTTATCAGCCCTTAATGTAAATGTTCAACAAAACTTTCCCTGTTCTTACTTTCTTCCCTTTAACTCCGTCAAATATTGGTTATCCTAGTAGATTTAAATGAGACTAGTAACTTTTATTCAGGTCTTTTGAATCGCCCGTTCACATTCACTCAGTGCATGCATCTGTACAACGTTTGCTGTTCATGCTAGCTAGCTGTGTTGGATTCAGTTGATCATCGTTGCTAACCCCCAGGTGCTAACCACAGCCTCTTTTCCTGTAGTCCATCATTTCTGTTGTACTCTCCAATTATAGTTTTTAGGACTTAATTCTTTTGGGAAAGTTGTATGTGTGAGTACCCTGTAGTTTTTCTGCTTTGCCGCAAACGCAGCAGTTGCCATAATTCGCCATAACATGAGGCCATTGTTGTTATATGAAGCACATTCTTTGAGAGACAGACTTTGATTGGTCAGATTATCATGATGTCATTGCTTATGAATATGTATTACATATACATGAGATATGGCTTTGACAGCCGTAAGATGCCAGAGTTTTATTTGGAAGTGTAGTGGTAGAAATAATAACTGTGGTTTGTGAGAATGAGGAACCTGTAATGTTTTCATAGATTTGAGTAGAGTTATTTGTGTGAAGCCAGACTAAATTATGAAATCAACCTAAAATTGACAGATCAACTACTTTTACTGTGTGACTACTTTATTCAAATCTTTCATTTCATCCTAGGAATCTATATACACTCCTAAAAATTGGTTTATCATAAATCTCAGTATTCTGTGTAACCATCATATTTGTCATAATAAAATTTGATTACTTTTCCTAATTTTGTAAAAAGATATGACATATCTGTTGTTTTTGATAATTTGTTTACAATATTTATGAACTTATACCAGATGTGTCATTATATTTGCATCATATCACCCTAATACTTCTAATCCATCATATCACCCTAATACTTCTAATCCATCATATCACCCTAATACTTCTAATCCATCATATCACCCTAATACTTCTAATCCATCATATCACCCTAATACAATGTACTTCTAATCCATCATATCACCCTAATACTTCTAATCCATCTAGCAGTCCCTGTAGTCTCCAAATATATATAATCCTGCTACCATTCATTTTTACGAGTAGTTTTAATTGATATGTCTAAATTTATGGAGAAAATATTGATAACATTAATGGAATTGTGACTTTGTAGGAAATCTATATAATCTTAAGTCTTTTCAATTCATTCATTTCAATTCATTAATTTCCCTCTAACTTTTAAATCTTCTTAATCTAGTTAGTTTATTGTTTTATAACAATACTTAATTGTTGTGTACAACCAAGGGTTCTAATTACCTACAACTTTAATTAGGTTTTGTCTGTTCAGGTCAACATGGTTTGGTCAAACTGTCTGTTTGCCTGCTTTACTGCGAGGCAGTAGAGTGGAATCTATGCAGATTGGGATTTTAGATTTTGTGATTGGAAAGCAAAATGTGAAATGCCAATGTGCATGGATTGTAGGCTAGCAAGGCAGTCATGATGGAAGAAGTACTGACCTATTTAATGACCTGATTAATGTATTTAAGGAAATTGGCTTTAAACATAATTATCATAATACTGTCACAGTTATGAAATGACTAAAACAATAATTTGATATTTAAACAAAGTGAACTAGTGGACAGATTGATTGATGCTGTCATCATCGCCATAGCAACATTGATGTATGTATAATAACAGCAATGTGTATTTATACATACTGTAATAGTTATATGTAAAACAAAAACACTTCTCTGAGTCAACATGACACACAAGACTACTTTTTCCATATTTTCACGTGAACAAAAGAAAGTAGAAGTTGACGCTCCCTAAAGCTATGTTATACTGTGGAATGTAATGCCAAGATGTTTATATTAGTTCAGGTCAAATAACACACATTGCATATAGTAACATATGCTTCAAGGCTAATGATCATTGCAATGTAAATAAACAAATCATCATACCAAACCCAGGTTTATACTTGGATATATGATAGCCTCCTTAATATTTCATAAACTTGGTGATTTGTAGATTATCAAAACATGTGATGCTAATTAACGGTGATGGTTGGTGACATTGAGGAGATTTAGAGTTGTCAGGCAGGGAGTCAGTATTAGAGTGTGTATAGACACATACAGATAGGTTAGAGTGTGTATAGACACATACAGATAGGTTAGAGTGTGTATAGACACATACAGATAGGTTAGAGTGTGTATAGACACATACAGATAGGTTAGAGTGTGTATAGACACATACAAATAGGTTAGAGTGTGTATAGACACATACAGATAGGTTAGAGTGTGTATAGACACATACAAATAGGTTAGAGTGTGTATAGACACATACAGATAGGTTAGAGTGTGTATAGACACATACAGATAGGTTAGAGTGTGTATAGACACATACAAATAGGTTAGAGTGTGTACAGACACATACAGATAGGTTAGAGTGTGTACAGACACATACAGATAGGTTAGAGTGTGTATAGACACATACAGATAGGTTAGAGTGTGTATAGACACATACAGATAGGTTAGAGTGTGTATAGACACATACAGATAGGTTAGAGTGTGTATAGACACATACAGATAGGTTAGAGTGTGTATAGACACATACAGATAGGTTAGAGTGTGTATAGACACATACAAATAGGTTAGAGTGTGTATAGACACATACAGATAGGTTAGAGTGTGTATAGACACATACAAATAGGTTAGAGTGTGTATAGACACATACAGATAGGTTAGAGTGTGTATAGACACATACAAATAGGTTAGAGTGTGTATAGACACATACAGATAGGTTAGAGTGTGTATAGACACATACAGATAGGTTAGAGTGTGTATAGACACATACAAATAGGTTAGAGTGTGTATAGACACATACAGATAGGTTAGAGTGTGTATAGACACATACAGATAGGTTAGAGTGTGTATAGACACATACAGATAGGTTAGAGTGTGTATAGACACATACAGATAGGTTAGAGTGTGTATAGACACATACAGATAGGTTAGAGTGTGTATAGACACATACAGATAGGTTAGAGTGTGTACAGACACATACAGATAGGTTAGAGTGTGTACAGACACATACAGATAGGTTAGAGTGTGTACAGACACATACAGATAGGTTAGAGTGTGTACAGACACATACAGATAGGTTAGAGTGTGTATAGACACATACAAATAGGTTAGAGTGTGTATAGACACATACAAATAGGTTAGAGTGTGTATAGACACATACAAATAGGTTAGAGTGTGTATAGACACATACAAATAGGTTAGAGTGTGTATAGACACATACAGATAGGTTAGAGTGTGTATAGACACATACAAATAGGTTAGAGTGTGTATAGACACATACAAATAGGTTAGAGTGTGTATAGACACATACAAATAGGTTAGAGTGTGTATAGACACATACAAATAGGTTAGAGTGTGTATAGACACATACAGATAGGTTAGAGTGTGTATAGACACATACAGATAGGTTAGAGTGTGTATAGACACATACAAATAGGTTAGAGTGTGTATAGACACATACAAATAGGTTAGAGTGTGTATAGACACATACAGATAGGTTAGAGTGTGTATAGACACATACAGATAGGTTAGAGTGTGTATAGACACATACAGATAGGTTAGAGTGTGTATAGACACATACAGATAGGTTAGAGTGTGTATAGACACATACAGATAGGTTAGAGTGTGTATAGACACATACAAATAGGTTAGAGTGTGTATAGACACATACAGATAGGTTAGAGTGTGTATAGACACATACAGATAGGTTAGAGTGTGTATAGACACATACAGATAGGTTAGAGTGTGTATAGACACATACAGATAGGTTAGAGTGTGTATAGACACATACAGATAGGTTAGAGTAGGTATAGACACATACAGATAGGTTAGAGTGTGTATAGACACATACAGATAGGTTAGAGTGTGTATAGACACATACAAATAGGTTAGAGTGTGTATAGACACATACAGATAGGTTAGAGTAGGTATAGACACATACAGATAGGTTAGAGTGTGTATAGACACATACAGATAGGTTAGAGTGTGTATAGACACATACAGATAGGTTAGAGTGTGTATAGACACATACAAATAGGTTAGAGTAGGTATAGACACATACAGATAGGTTAGAGTGTGTATAGACACATACAGATAGGTTAGAGTGTGTATAGACACATACAAATAGGTTAGAGTGTGTATAGACACATACAGATAGGTTAGAGTAGGTATAGACACATACAGATAGGTTAGAGTGTGTATAGACACATACAGATAGGTTAGAGTGTGTATAGACACATACAGATAGGTTAGAGTGTGTATAGACACATACAAATAGGTTAGAGTAGGTATAAACATACATGTAGTGTTATGGAGTCATTTTTAGCACAACTGGCCTTCATCTGTATAGCTATAGGTATGGTAAAATGTTAGGTTATGTGTGTATGTGTAATTGTGTTAGACTGTAAGATACAGTCATGTTGTTCAGTCCTATCAGACTTCTTAAGTGCTGGCTCAGTGATAGTGTAACACAAATGTCTGTTTCTTAATACAGACTATAATTGTGTGTGGTTTGGTAAATCCAACAGAAAATGCTTACAGACAAGGGAAATCTTGTCAAATTTACACAAATTAATGGTTGTTTGGTACTTATGATTTAGACATATTATGATTGATAGTTTGCCCATGAATATTGAATTGAATTGTATCAGCTGATCATAGTATCACAAACTAGTCACTTTGTACACACACTAACCTTAATATTAATAACTAATTATAAAATGTACATGGGGATAGAGAATTAAGAAGTTATCAGCTGTGCAATGCATATTATCAATATAAGTAACACTTTGATGATGGTGAAATGTAATTGAAAAAATATGACATAGTTAAATTACTAAGAAAATAGAAATGACCACTGTGACAGAATGAATACATTCCAGGAGTAAAATGATGACAGGAATCCAAGGACAGTGAAACTAATATTTAGATAGATAGTAACAGTGGTCATCAACTTGACTTGTTAGTTTAGTATGAGTATATAGTGACTGACGTGTGTTAACATGATGTCATGTGTCTAGACTCACATTTCAGACAAAATACACGTCAGTGTTGATGTCTTTCTTTACCCAATATATCTTTCAACATATTCACATGTTTAGAGTGTACTTGCTGCATAGCATTGCAGGATTGAGACACCCCTCCTCCTTAATTGTTCCAACATAGGATTCCATGGAAACACACTCTATACCGTAGTCTCAGTTACCCAGACTGTCACCGCTTGGGGCTCTGCCTATGAGACCACCCCAAACAAGAGTCTTGGAAAACCGCATTCTAACTACCCTGCTATGGAAGTCACACAGTACATTTCTTCCAAGCATAAAAATGGGCTTACGAAGCCTTTTTGTTGTATTTATTAAACTTGTAATTAATATAATATCAGTCACTTGAGAAGTGATAATCTGTAGCAAAGGTACCCAAATCATTCAGCCTGCAATGTTGGACGTGAAATAATCCCATGATGCACTGCTCCAGAGGCTTGCTGCACGGGCAAGTTGAATCTTGTTTCCCCAGATTCTTGTTTGGGGTGGTCTCGTGGGCAGCGCCCCCAGTGGCAAGAGGCTGGGTAACCAAGACTACTATATCCCCTATTCTATATAAGAAGCAATGTTTATTGCTCTGATTTAACACTTTAACCACAGACGTTGGAGAGATAGAGTCTCTCCACCTCTCAATGTCTATTTTTTTAAAACCAAAGCTCATTTTATTTTCCTTCAAGTTTGAAATGGTTACGTTAGTGGTAACTACAAACTATCACTGCAGGTATTAAAGCTGATGGTATTTTCCTTCAAGTTTGAAATGGTTACGTTAGTGGTAACTGCATCACTGCAGCTATTAATGGCTGACTGTGTATCATGGGATGGAAAGACCATTCAGATGACTTTTAAGTAACTTTGTATACCATCTTATAATTGTATCAAGTAAGTGTAATGGGTCTACACCCATAGCAAGAATTTGACATCTAGTTCTTTCACATCTGGATATGACATGAGAGAGACATTACCTAGTAAGCATTGGAACGTTAAGTGGTTAGTCTGATCAGCTGATACTACATGTACATATATGTCTATGTATTGTCAATGTTGGGACTGATACAGACAGACTTGACCATTATTATAATAATTACATAGAGATGGACGACTAAGGACAAAGTTATTTTATAAGGATTTTCAGTTGTTTTAAGCACAACTGAATTGATAAGGTTCAGTAGTGCTGTCTGTCTGTGTGTATGTGTGTGTACACTTTATATGTGCATCTATGGTTGGTACACTTTATATGTGTATCTATGGTTGGTACACTTTATATGTGTATCTGTGGTTGGTACACTTTATATGTGTATCTATGGATGGTACACTTTATATGTGTATCTATGGTTGGTACACTTTATAGGTGTATCTATGGTTGGTACACTGTATATGTGTATCTATAGTTGGTACACTTTATATGTGTATCTATGGTTGGTACACAGTTGTGTATGTATCTATGGTTGGTACATACTTATATGTGTATCTATGGATGGTACACTTTATATGTGTATCTATGGTTGGTACACTTTATATGTGTATTTATGGTTGGTACACTTTATATGTGTATCTATGGATGGTACACTTTATATGTGTATCTATGGTTGGTACACTTTATATATGTATCTATAGTTGGTACACTTTATATGTGTATCTATGGTTGGTACACTTTATATGTGTATCTATAGTTGGTACACTTTATATGTGTATCTATGGTTGGTTCACTTTATATGTGTATCTATGGTTGGTACACTTTATATGTGTATCTATAGTTGGTACACTTTATATGTGTATCTGTGGTTGGTACACTTTATGTGTGTATCTGTGGTTGGTACACTTTATATGTGTATCTATGGTTGGTACACTTTATATGTGTATCTATGGTTGGTACACTTTATATGTGTATCTATGGTTGGTACACTTTATATGTGTATCTATAGTTGGTGCACTTTATATGTGTATCTATGGTTGGTACACTTTATATGTGTATCTATAGTTGGTACACTTTATATGTGTATCTATGGTTGGTACACTTTATATGTGTATCTGTGGTTGGTACACTTTATATGTGTATCTATGGTTGGTACACTTTATATGTGTATCTATGGTTGGTACACTTTATATGTGTATCTATAGTTGGTACACTTTATATGTGTATCTATAGTTGGTACACTTTATATGTGTATCTATGGTTGGTACACTTTATATGTGTATCTATGGTTGGTGCACTTTATATGTGTATCTATGGTTGGTACACTTTATATGTGTATCTATGGTTGGTACACTTTATATGTGTATCTATGGTTGGTACACTTTATATGTGTATCTATGGTTGGTACACTTTATATGTGTATCTATAGTTGGTACACTTTATATGTGTATCTATGGTTGGTACACTTTATATGTGTATCTATAGTTGGTACACTTTATATGTGTATCTATAGTTGGTACACTTTATATGTGTATCTATGGTTGGTACACTTTATATGTGTATCTATGGTTGGTACACTTTATATGTGTATCTATGGTTGGTACACTTTATATGTGTATCTATAGTTGGTACACTTTATATGTGTATCTATGGTTGGTACACTTTATATGTGTATCTATGGTTGGTACACTTTATATGTGTATCTATGGTTGGTACACTTTATATGTGTATCTATGGTTGGTACACTTTATATGTGTATCTGTGGTTGGTACACTGTGTATGTGTATCTATAGTTGGTACACAGTTATATGTGTATCTATGGTTGGTACACTTTATATGTGTATCTATGGTTGGTGCACAGTTATATGTGATGTCATGGAATAAACCATTCAGCAATAAAGAATGGGCCTGGCAGCCACTTTTCATGTCTAAAGCCATAACTCAGACATGCTTGAACGGTCCCCCCCCCCCCCCCTCCCATATTCATTGTTGTCGCGATACGATCCAATATGGCCACCAAGCAGCCATTTTGTTTGCAAATTTTCCATGTCCAAAGCTATAACTCAGACATGCTTGAACAGATCTCATTCAAAGTTGGTATTAGGACAGTGTTCTATGACATGCATGTGCATATCCATTTTCATCGTAATACAATCCGATATGGCTGCCTGGCAGCCATTTTGTTGGCGCAGTTTTTATGTAAAGCCATAACTCAGACATGCTTGAACAGATCTCATTCAAAGTTGGTATTAGGACAGTGTTCTATGACATACATGTGTATATTCATTGTTGTCTTGATACGATCCAATATGACTGCCTGGCAGCCATTTTTTTTGCAAATTTTCCATGTCCAAAGCCATAACTCAGACATGCCTGAACAGATCGCATTCAAAGTTGGTATTATCATAGTGTTCTATGACATACATGTGCATATCCATTTTCTTTGTGTTTCATGATACGATCCAATATGGCTGCCTGGCAGCCATTTTGTTTACAAATTTTCCCTGTCCAAAGCCATAACTCAGACATGCTTGACAGGTCGTCTGTCCGTCGTCCCCCCCCCCCCCCTACTCCTGTACCCGACCCATCCTTTATTGTTGAATGGTTTATTCCATGACATCATCTTGAAGAGTAGGCATGTCCCATGTCCAACGAGGAGACACAACATGAGTAGGCATGTTCCATGTCCAACGAGCAGACACAACATATCTAAGTCTGTTTGATTTAGGTTCACAAGTGTTGTGAGGCCAAACAGCATTAGCCAGGTTTGAAAATGACAACATTAACTGCCATTTCCGTAAAACCCAATCATAGTGGGGACTATGTCATTCTCAATGACTTGTTTGCAAAGTAGTTTCAGAATAATGTGGTTTAGACTCTGGACATCTGTATTACATGTATATTTGTATAGGGTCAGTGAAAAATTATAAACAAAAAAATTAACAATTTGATAGGCTAGTTAATCGTTTTATCCAAAATTGTTAAATAAATGTATCATTGTTGTTGAACTTTCTAATGTATGCCAATGAGGTATATCACATCATCTCTAACCAGATCCCCTCAATGAAGGATAGCACTAGACTAAATAGTGGAGTGACTGACTCTACACACCCTAGTTAGGAATAGGGTCGACTAGTATAGACTAGTATAAATTCCTGTTTTTTCCAGCACTTATCATTAAAGCATGCACTATATAGCTCTGCTTTAAACCCAAGTGCACACACAGTTTTCCTTTCCTTTTCTGACCCAAGAAAACATATTTCAGGATTTTTGTTGCAATATCTCAATGACACAGTCAATATCTGAAGGGGACTATTTGGCTTCTGTAAATCAAGACAATTTAAAAAACAAGACAGGAGTCAATAAACTAGTGTTAAAATCAATATATTTTTCTTTCAATATAAATCTCTTATAAAGATGTACAAATAAATCTTTCTCAAGTTGACAATGAAAATTGAGGAACAACAAATATAATGAAATACAAAAAATAATATCTTCCCTGAGAACTTCGAGGAATTGACTGATTCAAAGAAAAGCAGGTTTAGTACTGATCAGAGTTGATCAGATTTTGGAACTGTTCTATAATTTAAAGTTGTACAGCACTCCCCAGATCAGTCAGCTGCTCAGGGATATTTTACCAGTCATCTTTTGTACATACAAATTTAAGTAGCAGAAGTATGGTTGGTAGACAGACGTCTTTCATACTAACTGCTAATTCTTCTACTTGCACAGAACAAGTTATTTAGAGGTACAGTTGTGAACCATTGTGACGTGGTATAGGTATGAACAACGCATTACAAACTTAATGACTACCGGTAATTAAAAAAAAAATTTGCACTGCTACTCCATTTGAAAAAAAAAAATTGATGCAGGACTGACAGTAGAAAAAAAAATTGCTGTCACTCTGACTGGAAAAAAATTGCTCCCATACCTAGCACCCCCCCCCCCCCCCCCCCCCCCCCCCCCCCCCCGATATCTAATGCTTCTACCTTAGTAATAATACTGGATTCTAAAAACATAACACATCTCTGCTACAGCAGGAAGTGAGAAGTTTATCTCAGGTTTCTTTCCTTGAATGTTTCAGGCCATTCTTTGCAAATAAAACATGATCTTGTATAATTACACTTTCCAAAGAGGCTAAGTATGGTATTGTATGTTTGTTGACATGTCAGCATAAAGGTTAAAAGTCATGATGCTCTATCGAAGACAGGATATGAAGTCATTGTTGTTGTCCTTGTAGGTTGTGTCAGCTACCTTCCTCAGCATAATGTTACAAACTATTCTCAGATTCTATGGTTCAGTTACAAACTATTCTCAGATTCTACGGTTCAGTTACAAACTATTCAGATTCTATGGTTCAGTTACAAACTATTCTCAGATTCTACGGTTCAGTTACAAACTATTCTCAGATTCTATGGTTCAGTTACAAACTATTCTCAGATTCTATGGTTCAGTTACAAACTATTCTCAGATTCTATGGTTCAGTTACAAACTATTCAGATTCTACAGTTCAGTTACAAACTATTCAGATTCTATGGTTCAGTACAAACTATTCAGATTCTACGGTTCAGTTACAAACTATTCAGATTCTATGGTTCAGTACAAACTATTCAGATTCTATGGTTCAGTACAAACTATTCAGATTCTACGGTTCAGTACAAACTATTCAGATTCTACGGTTCAGTACAAACTATTCAGGTTCTATGGTTCAGTTACAAACTATTCTCAGATTCTATGGTTCAGTTACAAACTATTCTCAGATTCTACGGTTCAGTACAAACTATTCAGATTCTACGGTTCAGTACAAACTATTCAGATTCTATGGTTCAGTTACAAACTATTCTCAGATTCTACGGTTCAGTTACAAACTATTCAGATTCTATGGTTCAGTACAAACTATTCAGATTCTATGGTTCAGTACAAACTATTCAGATTCTACGGTTCAGTACAAACTATTCAGATTCTACGGTTCAGTACAAACTATTCAGGTTCTATGGTTCAGTTACAAACTATTCTCAGATTCTATGGTTCAGTTACAAACTATTCTCAGATTCTACGGTTCAGTTACAAACTATTCTCAGATTCTACGGTTCAGTTACAAACTATTCTCAGATTCTACGGTTCAGTTACAAACTATTCAGATTCTACGGTTCAGTTACAAACTATTCAGGTTTTACGGTTCAGTTACAAACTATTCAGATTCTATGGTTCAGTACAAACTATTCAGATTCTATGGTTCAGTACAAACTATTCAGATTCTACGGTTCAGTACAAACTATTCAGGTTCTATGGTTCAGTTACAAACTATTCTCAGATTCTATGGTTCAGTTACAAACTATTCTCAGATTCTACGGTTCAGTTACAAACTATTCTCAGATTCTACGGTTCAGTTACAAACTATTCTCAGATTCTACGGTTCAGTTACAAACTATTCAGATTCTACGGTTCAGTTACAAACTATTCAGATTCTACGGTTCAGTTACAAACTATTCTCAGATTCTACGGTTCAGTTACAAACTATTCTCAGATTCTACGGTTCAGTTACAAACTATTCTCAGATTCTACGGTTCAGTTACAAACTATTCAGATTCTATGGTTCAGTACAAACTATTCAGATTCTACGGTTCAGTTACAAACTATTCAGATTCTATGGTTCAGTTACAAACTATTCTCAGATTCTACGGTTCAGTTACAAACTATTCAGATTCTACGGTTCAGTTACAAACTATTCAGATTCTACGGTTCAGTTACAAACTATTCTCAGATTCTACGGTTCAGTACAAACTATTCTCAGATTCTATGGTTCAGTACAAACTATTCAGATTCTACGGTTCAGTTACAAACTATTCAGATTCTACGGTTCAGTTACAAACTATTCAGATTCTACGGTTCAGTTACAAACTATTCTCAGATTCTATGGTTCAGTTACAAACTATTCAGATTCTATGGTTCAGTTACAAACTATTCAGATTCTACGGTTCAGTTACAAACTATTCAGATTCTACGGTTCAGTTACAAACTATTCAGATTCTACGGTTCAGTTACAAACTATTCAGATTCTATGGTTCAGTTACAAACTATTCAGATTCTATGGTTCAGTTACAAACTATTCAGATTCTATGGTTCAGTTACAAACTATTCAGATTCTACGGTTCAGTTACAAACTATTCAGATTCTACGGTTCAGTTACAAACTATTCAGATTCTATGGTTCAGTTACAAACTATTCAGATTCTATGGTTCAGTACAAACTATTCTCAGATTCTACGGTTCAGTTACAAACTATTCAGATTCTACGGTTCAGTTACAAACTATTCAGATTCTATGGTTCAGTTACAAACTATTCAGATTCTATGGTTCAGTTACAAACTATTCTCAGATTCTATGGTTCAGTTACAAACTATTCAGATTCTATGGTTCAGTTACAAACTATTCAGATTCTATGGTTCAGTTACAAACTATTCAGATTCTACGGTTCAGTTACAAACTATTCAGATTCTACGGTTCAGTACAAACTATTCAGATTCTATGGTTCAGTTACAAACTATTCAGATTCTACGGTTCAGTTACAAACTATTCAGATTCTATGGTTCAGTTACAAACTATTCAGATTCTATGGTTCAGTTACAAACTATTCAGATTCTATGGTTCAGTTACAAACTATTCAGATTCTACGGTTCAGTTACAAACTATTCAGATTCTACGGTTCAGTTACAAATTATTCAGATTCTATGGTTCAGTTACAAATTATTCAGATTCTATGGTTCAGTTACAAACTATTCAGGTTCTACGGTTCAGTACAAACTATTCAGATTCTACGGTTCAGTACAAACTATTCAGATTCTACGGTTCAGTACAAACTATTCAGATTCTACGGTTCAGTACAAACTATTCTCAGATTCTATGGTTCAGTACAAACTATTCAGATTCTACAGTTCAGTACAAACTATTCAGATTCTACGGTTCAGTACAAACTATTCTCAGATTCTATGGTTCAGTACAAACTATTCTCAGATTCTATGGTTCAGTACAAACTATTCAGATTCTACAGTTCAGTACAAACTATTCAGATTCTACGGTTCAGTACAAACTATTCTCAGATTCTATGGTTCAGTACAAACTATTCTCAGATTCTATGGTTCAGTACAAACTATTCAGATTCTACAGTTCAGTACAAACTATTCAGATTCTACGGTTCAGTACAAACTATTCTCAGATTCTATGGTTCAGTACAAACTATTCAGATTCTATGGTTCAGTACAAACTATTCAGGTTCTATGGTTCAGTACAAACTATTCTCAGATTCTATGGTTCAGTACAAACTATTCAGATTCTATGGTTCAGTACAAACTATTCAGATTCTATGGTTCAGTAGAAACTATTCAGATTCTATGGTTCAGTACAAACTATTCAGGTTCTATGGTTCAGTACAAACTATTCAGATTCTATGGTTCAGTACAAACTATTCAGGTTCTATGGTTCAGTAGAAACTATTCTCGGATTCTATGGTTCAGTACAAACTATTCTCGGATTCTATGGTGCAGTACAAACTATTCAGGTTCTACGGTTCAGTACAAACTATTCAGATTCTACGGTTCAGTACAAACTATTCAGGTTCTATGGTTCAGTAGAAACTATTCTCAGATTCTATGGTTCAGTACAAACTATTCTCAGATTCTACGGTTCAGTACAAACTATTCAGATTCTACGGTTCAGTACAAACTATTCTCAGATTCTATGGTTCAGTACAAACTATTCTCAGATTCTACGGTTCAGTACAAACTATTCAGATTCTATGGTTCAGTACAAACTATTCTCAGGTTCTACGGTTCAGTACAAACTATTCTCAGATTCTACAGTTCAGTACAAACTATTCAGGTTCTATGGTTCAGTAGAAACTATTCTCAGATTCTATGGTTCAGTACAAACTATTCTCAGATTCTACGGTTCAGTACAAACTATTCAGATTCTACGGTTCAGTACAAACTATTCTCAGATTCTATGGTTCAGTACAAACTATTCTCAGATTCTACGGTTCAGTACAAACTATTCAGATTCTATGGTTCAGTACAAACTATTCTCAGGTTCTACGGTTCAGTACAAACTATTATCAGATTCTACAGTTCAGTACAAACTATTCAGGTTCTACGGTTCAGTACAAACTATTCAGGTTCTACGGTTCAGTACAAACTATTCAGGTTCTACGGTTCAGTACAAACTATTCAGGTTCTACGGTTCAGTACAAACTATTCAGGTTCTATGGTTCAGTACAAACTATTCTCAGATTCTACGGTTCAGTACAAACTATTCAGGTTCTACGGTTCAGTACAAACTATTCTCAGATTCTACGGTTCAGTACAAACTATTCAGGTTCTACGGTTCAGTACAAACTATTCAGGTTCTACAGTTCAGTACAAACTATTCTCAGATTCTACAGTTCAGTACAAACTATTCTCAGATTCTATGGTTCAGTACAAACTATTCTCAGATTCTATGGTTCAGTACAAACTATTCTCAGATTCTATGGTTCAGTACAAACTATTTTCAGATTCTACAGTTCAGTACAAACTATTCTCGGATTCTATGGTTCAGTACAAACTATTCAGGTTCTACGGTTCAGTACAAACTATTCTCAGAGTCTAAAGTTCAGTACAAACTATTCTCAGGTTCTACGGTTCAGTACAAACTATTCTCAGATTCTACGGTTCAGTACAAACTATTCAGGTTCTACGGTTCAGTACAAACTATTCTCAGATTCTACGGTTCAGTACAAACTATTCTCAGATTCTACGGTTCAGTAGAAACTATTCTCAGATTCTATGGTTCAGTACAAACTATTCTCAGATTCTATGGTTCAGTACAAACTATTCTCAGATTCTATGGTTCAGTACAAACTATTTTCAGATTCTACAGTTCAGTACAAACTATTCTCGGATTCTATGGTTCAGTACAAACTATTCTCAGATTCTACAGTTCAGTACAAACTATTCTCGGATTCTATGGTTCAGTACAAACTATTCTCAGATTCTACAGTTCAGTACAAACTATTCTCAGATTCTACAGTTCAGTACAAACTATTCTCAGATTCTATGGTTCAGTACAAACTATTCTCAGATTCTACAGTTCAGTACAAACTATTCTCGGATTCTACAGTTCAGTACAAAGTATTCTCAGATTCTACGGTTCAGTACAAACTATTCTCGGATTCTACAGTTCAGTACAAACTATTCTCAGATTCTACAGTTCAGTACAAACTATTCTCAGATTCTACAGTTCAGTACAAACTATTCTCAGATTCTACGGTTCAGTACAAACTATTCAGATTCTACGGTTCAGTACAAACTATTCTCAGATTCTACGGTTCAGTACAAACTATTCAGATTCTACGGTTCAGTACAAACTATTCTCAGATTCTACGGTTCAGTACAAACTATTCTCAGATTCTACAGTTCAGTACAAACTATTCTCAGATTCTACGGTTCAGTACAAACTATTCAGATTCTACGGTTCAGTACAAACTATTCTCAGATTCTACAGTTCAGTACAGTATGAAATCTGCTTCATATGCTTTATGGAAGATAGGCAAAATATGTAATGTACTAGATCAGAAATTAGCTGAGAAGCTTGTACATGCTTTCATAACATCTTGCATGGATTATTGTTACAGTAATAGTTTACTTTTCGGTCTTCCTACTTTTGAAATTCGCAAACTCCAACTGATCCAAAATTCTGCTGCTAGGCTTGTAACTAGAATGAAAAAAGTGACCACATAACTCCAATTTTACACGACCTGCACTGGCTACCTGTACAGCAATGAATTCAGTTTAAGATTTTATGCATAACTTTTAAAATTATAAGTGGAATTGCCCCAAGTTACTTAGAAGAGCTATTGACAATCCGAGGGTCTGGTCGCACCCTCCGTTCTACTTCGAGTGGTGCTAGTAACCTACATCAACCGGTCAGTAAAACTAGTTTTTACGGTGGTCGAGCATTTTCAGTCTGTGTTCCACACTTATGGAACACTTTGCCGGCACAACTCAGGGCAGTTCAATCACTTGAAAATTTTAAACAATCGTTGAAAACATTTCTTTTTAAGTCATTTTTTAATTAAGTATAGTCAGTGCTACTGCTTTTACATTTCTCCTTTTATTAAATGTGTATCATGAGTTTTTGAATACAGAATTATTTTTGACCAGTGTTTGTATATGTTTACATGTAGCTGTCTTTTTTTCCAATCAGTTTTTAATCAAGTATTATTTTTATCAGTGTTTGTATACTTTTAACTGTCTCTCTTTCCATTTGTTTTTCTTTAAATGGTTTGTGAAGCGCATTGAGATTTTTAAAAATGTAATGTGCTATAGAAGAAATAAAGATTATTATTATTACAGGTAGGGGGAAGGGGAGGGGTGCACAATAAAACAGGCTCAGCTCATTCAACAGTGAATATTAGAATGAATGAATTGCCCCACTTTACTGGGAGGGAGGGAGGGAGGGAGGAGGGAAGGGGGGGGGGGTTCACTATGAAACAGGCTCAGCTCATTCAATAGCTGTTAAAAGTAGGTCAAATCTACCTGAGTTCCCGAGATATTTTACAGGGTTCCTAACCTACATTGTGATACATCTATGCAAGCTTTGTATAACTTTCCTCTCTGTTACCAGGGTTACGAACCTTGGCAAAAACACTTCAGACATAGACCACATGGTGAGAATGAATGAAGTCTTTGTGTTGAAACTATGGTGTGTACAAATTGGAATTGTAATCTATCAAGTAAAGGTCTGTGAAGTCATTAACAGATCAATAAACAACAAAACTAGTCTGTTGGTATGTATCAGTAATCTTTTGTACAGTAACTGAGATGATAGACAGCTGAAAGGTGATAATAATCTATAACTACAGTAACTGAGATGATAGACAGCTGAAAGGTGATAATAATCTATAACTACAGTAACTGAGATGATAGACAGCTGAAAGGTGATAATAATCTATAACTATTCACAATCTTACGGTGCATACAAATACACATGTAACTGTATAATAATGTAGTCTTTGGTTTTTGACAATCTTTGTTTTACAGTGTTGTACTGTACTGGTACATTGTGTGTTTAACAGTGTTGTACTGTACTGGTACATTGTGTGTTTTACAGTGTTGTACTGTACTGGTACATTGTGTGTTTTACAGTGTTGTACTGTACTGGTACATTGTGTGTTTTACAGTGTTGTACTGTACTGGTACATTGTGTGTTTTACAGTGTTGTACTGTACTGGTACATTGTGTGTTTTACAGTGTTGTACTGTACTGGTACATTGTGTGTTTTACAGTGTTGTACTGTACTGGTACATTGTGTGTTTTACAGTGTTGTACTGTACTGGTACATTGTGTGTTTTACAGTGTTGTACTGTACTGGTACATTGTGTGTTTTACAGTGTTGTACTGTACTGGTACATTGTGTGTTTTACAGTGTTGTACTGTACTGGTACATTGTGTGTTTTACAGTGTTGTACTGTACTGGTACATTGTGTGTTTTACAGTGTTGTACTGTCCTGGTACATTGTGTGTTTTACAGTGTTGTACTGTCCTGGTACATTGTGTGTTTTACAGTGTTGTACTGTACTGGTACATTGTGTGTTTTACAGTGTTGTACTGTACTGATACATTGTGTGTTTTACAGTGTTGTACTGTACTGGTACATTGTGTGTTTTACAGTGTTGTACTGTACTGGTACATTGTGTGTTTTACAGTGTTGTACTGTCCTGGTACATTGTGTGTTTTACAGTGTTGTACTGTACTGGTACATTGTATGTTTTACAGTGTTGTACTGTACTGGTACATTGTATGTTTTACAGTGTTGTACTGTCCTGGTACATTGTGTGTTTTACAGTGTTGTACTGTACTGGTACATTGTGTGTTTGACAGTGTTGTACTGTACTGGTACATTGTATGTTTTACAGTGTTGTGCTGGCTATGAAAACCAGATCTGATATTTGTTCTGCAACACTGTGAAATGTCAACATTGTGATGCATCTTGGGTAAATGCTGTAAAAGAAGTTGCAGTGGCTTACAGTGATGTACACAGTGTGGTATATTAGTTGTGATAGGTTACTGACCTACAAGTCATTGACATTGGCAGACATTTTGTTTGGCAACTTTAGTTATCATGACATTAAAACATTGTCCAAAAGATATAATCAAGTTATCAAATTATTACAGCATTATTAGTGCATTTTTTATAAATTTTCACATCTTTTTCATTATATAGATAATTGTACTGTGAAGTATCAGAATCCAGAATATGTTGACCTTGATCTAAACCATTAATGTGTATTAATTAGGAATATAATAACCGTATGGTTGGATGGTTGGGGTGAGGATGGGGGTTGGGGTTGGGGTGGGGGTAGGCGTGGGTTAGTGGTACTTACAGAGCTACTTTCAGGAAAGACTCTTAACCTTCCCAAAGCTTTATAAACATAATGATAAAAATGCTGTCTGTGTGGGCAACTAAAAATGATGTCTGCTGTCTGTGTGGGGAACTAAACATGCTGTCTGTGTGGGGAAGTAAAAATGCTGTCTGTGTGGGGAAGTAAAAATGCTGTCTGTGTGGGGAACTAAATATTTCCAAATGATAGGTGTTGAGAGATAAAAACAAAAATACACTTATTACCCATTATTCATATTAAAGACTATATGACTAGAGTTTATCCTTTCTTTCATTAACAAATTCTGAGCTGACACAATTTATATTGTAAGACATTATGTACAGTATAGATTGGATTTTACTTCCACCCTGTTTTCCTATGGTAATAAAAAAAGGAAATATAAACAAACACTGAATTGATTAAAAAAAAAAGTAATGTTGTCCTTGTCATGATATATTTGAAATGTTTACGTCTAAAGCCTAATTGTAACAAGCCTGTAATTTATCTCTTAATATTTACGTAAACATTGTCCAGTATGTCCTCAAGCTAAATGTGTTTTAGTGTGCTCACATCCACTCATTTGCATAACACACAACTGGTTTTTGTAACAAATGTTTGTGACCAGGGCATCAACCTTTGATGTGGGTCTAGCTAGATGACCACTGGCTATTTAACACACAGTTACTGTCACATTCTCCTTTCACAACTATCTCTCTAGTAGATTCCTTAGACACATTGCTACTACATTGGAATGGTATGAGCTGGTAAAGTTTTCTCAGCTGTTCTGGACTTAATCTCTGTCAGTTTTGTTAAAAGTTATCAATACTGTAAGTTGTGTTGATTTGAGCAGTACTGTTTACTAATAAGAAGATCATAAGTTTGTTTTAGTAATTCCCTCAAGACACATGTAAGTATGTTACTGTATTGTACATTTCTAACGGCCAATTGACAGCTACCTTCTGTTACATTTCTAACGGCCAATTGACAGCTACCTTCTGTCTTATTTTGGTTAAATTCATGACATGAATTTGAAATATAGCCTCTGATTGGACACTGAGCAGGTTCATTAATCGCTTATTTTGGAAATTTTGTTTTGCTGTTAGCCTAGCACATCTAGACTGCCTTGTATAAAATTGCCAGTCTAGCACATCTAGACTGCCTTGTATAAAATTGCCAGCCTAGCACATCTAGACTGCCTTGTATAAAATTGCCAGCCTAGCACATCTAGACTGCCTTGTATAAAATTGCCAGCCTAGCACATCTAGACTGCCTTGTATAAAATTGCCAGCCTAGCACATCTAGACTGCCTTGTATAAAATTGCCAGTCACAATTAAGTTGCCTTCGCTGTTCTTTTAAAGAAATAATAGTAGCCAATCAGAATTAAACTACCCTATCAAATTCATAAATCTAGATATTCAATAAGTTGAGATATATTTTAATTATTGCAAAAACCTAACAACATGTATGCTTAATGGAGAAGAGACAATGTGTTTAGAGGAATTATGATAATATTTAATGTACTGGATAGTTCTCTAACTTTTTACAAACTTGTCTCCTAAGAAGTGAGGTGAGGACAGTGTTAATGGAAAAGAAAAGTGTTAAAGGAAAACATGCATTGTTTAAGTAGACTGAGTCAAAGTGAACAACATCCTTCTTACAGCATGGCAAATGCAGCATGGCAAATTTAATGAAACCCTGACCAGGGCTTTAACTCTGACTGTAGTGGTAATCCAGACCAATGGTTTAAATCACTCAGCCACTGAAAACAGTCATTCAGTTATATTCAGTGGTCATATTTTATTCAGTGTTGTCACTGTATATATATACCAGCCTAGGTTCCTTCACAAAGCTGTGGTTTAAAATATTGTACAGAATATACAATACAAACATTTCCTGTATGTGAGAACAAGCACAACTTGGATTCAATCATACAGTGAACAATTTCACGAACTGAATTCTGAATAAAAATAAGCACATGTGGTAAATAAAAAGGGAAGAAGGTCAGGGTTATTATGTCAAATAGTCACCTCTTGGTTCAGGCATTGTTATTCATAACACTACTACAGTGTTGTGTGTGTGGTATACATTGATGTTAAGTTTCCTTCATAACACTATTATAGTGTTGTGTGTGTGGTATACATTGATGTTAAGTTTCCTTCATAACACTATTATAGTATTGTGTGTGTGGTATACATTGATGTTAAGTTTCCTTCATAACACTACTATAATATTGTCTGTGTGTTATCTATGGAAGACCAATAAGGACAGCAACATTGACTTGAAAACTGCTACCTGCGACTTGTAAACTGTCACCCTCAATGGTGGTTCATTAGAATCAAAAGTTTCTGTAGTACTAGAAATTTGGGTATTTATATTGTCAACAAGTGTGAGCTGATCAGTTGGAATATACTATCGAGAAGCTGCTTTTATTACAACTTAATTATTTATCATACTCTTTGTATTCTTGAAGTGATCTGTGACCTGTGACCTAGCTACAAGTGTTATGTCAGCGCACATACTGTCAAATAATTAATCTTACCAGTATAGTATACATGTATGTTTTGCTCTTTCAAGTGCAGTGGTCGAAAATAAACAACAAAATGACTATGTTATACGTATTACATTCAAAGTTACATTCATTGATGCAATGAGTTGGATGATGCAGACATGCGTACGGCGTGGCAGCCATCTTGGTTTTTGTTTGGCTAATCATATCCTGATTAGGCATGCCACCATTAGCTTATATTAATATTTATTAGTCCCCGCCGGACGAAGTCTGGGACGGGGACTTATGGATTGGGTTCCGTCCGTCCGTCCGTCCGTCCTTCTGTCCGTCCGTCCATCCAGAGCTGTTTCTATGAGATGTCTGGACTGATTTTTTTCAAACCTGGTACAGGGGCAACATACAATGGCATACATATGCACGTTAATTTGTTTCATGATATGATCCAATAAGGCCGCCTAGCAGCCATTTTGTTTGCGAATTTTCCCTGTCCAAAGCCATAACTCAGACATGCTTGAACAGATCTCATTCAAAGTTGGTATTAGGACAGTGTTCTATGACATACATGTGCATATTCATTGTTGTCGTGATACGATCCAATATGGCCACCAAGCAGCCATTTTGTTTGCAAATTTTCCATGTCCAAAGCCATAACTCAGACATGCTTGAACAGATCTTATTCAAAGTTGGTATTAGGACAGTGTTCTATGACATACATGTGCATATCCATTTTCGTCATGATACGATCAAATATGGCTGCCTGGCAGTCATTTTTTTGGCGCAGTTTTCATGTCCAAAGCCATAACTCAGACATGTTTGAACAGATCTCATTCAAAGTTGGTATTAGGACAGTGTTCTATGACATACATGTGTATATTCATTGTTGACTTGATACGATCCAATATGGCTGCCTGGCAGCCATTTTGTTTGCGAATTTTCCATGTCCAAAGCCATAACTCAGACATGCCTGAACAGATCGCATTCAAAGTTGGTATTAGCATAGTGTTCTATGACATATATGTGTATATCCATTTTCTTTGTGTTTCATGATACGATCCAATATGGCCACCTGGCAGCCATTTTGTTTACTAATTTTCCCTGTCCAAAGCCATGCTTGACAGGTTGTCCGTCCGTTCTCCCCCCCCCCCTCCTGTACCCGACCCATCCTTTATTGTTGAATGGTTTATTCCATGACGTCATCTTGAAGAGTAGGCATGTCCCATGTCCAACGATGAGACACAAAACCCAATCATAGCGGTTACTATGTCATTCTCAATGACTTGTTTAAGTTATTCTTTTATGCTGTGGATCTGTGGAAGTGTCCCAGATCATGAAATTTATGCTGTATTTTCTTTTAATCAGCTAGGAACAAGATTATTAGACTGTATAGATGTGGAGGAAGTAAGAATAAGTTGATATCCATGATTCAGTGAACTCATAAACTGACAACAGAGTAGGATGTCAGCCATGAATTATGAATGTTGACCCTGCGCTTATACATGTAGTGTTAGTAAACATAGCATTATGTTGAAATGTGTCAGAGATAGAGAAAGAGAGAGAGGTTAAGGACCTATAAGACATTGACACTGTGATGTTTAAGATAGTATAATAGCATTGTGATAACATTATATGACTATATGCTAGAGCTCAAATCAACTCAAATAGAACACTAGATGAAACTTATTAATGTACATGACATGTAATTTGCAATTGTTGTCGAGTAATCTCAAAGAATTTAGTTTTCACACTGTTCTGATATATTGTCTGTAATTCACTTTGGTGAAATTAAGATGAAATATTTACTAAGTATCATGAATGTGTACTTTGACATGAATTTTATCATAGCCAAAATGTCTTTGTCTAATTGTCTGAAATGATTGTATCTAACATTAGTGGCAATGCAATACAATGCACCATTTTAGTGTATCCAAGGGATACCATACATAACAGATGTCTTATTTTCAATGGTACAAGCTGAGTTTGTATAATGTATTTACTAGGGTGAAAATACCTTCATAAAATCTTGATTCAACTATGCTAGTATAATAATATATGATATGTATATATAATGTCAATACACGCCTTTATTAAAACTCATTCTCTGCCTTGTTTCAGAAACATAACATGCCATCATTTTATCTTATCTTGTGATCAAATAAAATAAAATAAAATAAAATACCAGATAAATAATAAAACTAAGTAATAGTACATTTGAAGGCACAACAGGAGATTCCTTACATTTTTGTAGATACTTTGATGTCATTCAGTTGTTTATTTATGGCTGTAGACCACATTTGAAATTTACTAGTAATTAGTAAAAGTATCTATACTGTATACACTCAGCGAAAGTTAACACCCGCCATATAAAACCAACCCCCCTCACTAGAGCCTAGCTTACAGTGTTACTTCAGTCATTCTTCAAGATTAATGATAATGTAAATAAAAAAAACCCCAGAGGTCAAAGGTCAGATTTATTGCAGCATTTTGTTTATTTTACATTCAGTATAGTGTTTACTAGTCCTGTGTAAGAATGTAGTAAATCTGACCCACTACCTCCTGTCAGCTATGCCACAAATATTTGGCAGCTTTGGAAAGAGTAAATGTATGTAAGTGATATCATCGGCTAATCATACATTTGTATATAAGTGATATCATCGGCTAATCATACATTTGTATATAAGTGATATCATTGGCTAACCATACATTTGTATATAAGTGATATCATCGGCTAATCATACATTTGTATATAAGTGATATCATTAGCTAACCATACATTTGTATATAAGTGATATCATTGGCTAACCATACATTTGTATATAAGTGATATCATCGGCTAACCATACATTTGTATATAAGTGATATCATTGGCTAACCATACATTTGTATATAAGTGATATCATTGGCTAACCATACATTTGTATATAAGTGATATCATTGGCTAACCATACATTTGTATATAAGTGATATCATCGGCTAACCATACATTTGTATATAAGTGATATCATTGGCTAACCATACATTTGTATATAAGTGATATCATTGGCTAACCATACATTTGTATATAAGTGATATCATTGGCTAAACATACATTTGTATATAAGTGATATCATTGGCTAACCATGCATTTGTATATAAGTGATATCATTGGCTAACCATACATTTGTATATAAGTGATATCATTGGCTAACCATACATTTGTATATAAGTGATATCATCGGCTAACCATACATTTGTATGTAAGTGATATCATCGGCTAATCATACATTTGTATATAAGTGATATCATTAGCTAACCATACATTTGTATATAAGTGATATCATTGGCTAACCATACATTTGTATATAAGTGATATCATTGGCTAACCATACATTTGTATATAAGTGATATCATTAGCTAACCATACATTTGTATATAAGTGATATCATTGGCTAACCATACATTTGTATATAAGTGATATCATTAGCTAACCATACATTTGTATATAAGTGATATCATTGGCTAATCATACATTTGTATATAAGTGATATCATTGGCTAATCATACATTTGTATATAAGTGATATCATTGGCTAACCATACATTTCTAACCCAAACATTTCAAGGAGACCTTTGTGTATACATAGGACCATGAAACCTCAACCTTCAACAGACTGAAGGTTTCAAATTTTCAACCACAGAATGCTGAATACCTTTACAGTTATTAAGCATTTCACTGTTCACCCTGTGTTTTCTTTATTATCCAGCGTATCATGTATAATATTTTAACCCCTTAAAGAAAATATGGTTTTACAGCTGTCAATCATTTCAGCTGTGATTTTCAACCATTTAGTGTGTTTTTTCTTGTTCATTTATTTAGTACGGCTACAAGTACAGAAATACACCTTCCTAGTTGTCCAACACAGTTGTCTGTCAGCTAGCTTACTCGCATACCTCTTTAGTGTGCCATTTCAATACTTTTTTTCATTGACACAGTTTTTGTCCCCCAGCTCACATCAAAGGTCCTTCAAAAATTGCCTTGTCATTCAACGGTTTTTCTAAACTTTTGAGTATCCTTGAAGCTGAAGTTGAAAGCAATTAAAAGTGTTTGTGTTATATATTAAGTGACTGTGTACTTGTCAAATACTGTTCATATGTGTTATAATAATTTTCTCTTTTCTTAAATATGACTTTGCCTTTTGTGGCTGATCAAAAGTCCACACAAAGTTCTTCATTAAGGATTACAGTATGAAGTGTTCCTTCTTGGTCTAGTGTCTTCCAATCCATGCTGACTCAAAACAATTCAGTTACTCTATTGTCACCTTTCTTCTTTGCCTTTGTCAACTATAAGTGCTTTTCTTTCTGGAAGTACAGAGCTCTCTATTCAGATCCTTCCTACTATCTGAAGGCATAATTGATAGGAGATTCCATTTGTTGGTGCAGGAGGCAAAACTTTATAACAAAGTGTGTAATATAACTCAACAAATATTCCACATTCCTTTCATCATAACCTTATCTTAGAATGTTTCACTCCTTGTATGTTTACCCAAGAATTAAGATAGCACAGTTATCACTCACTTGTGAAGTATATAGCACCCCTATTTCAGAATGGTCTGGCCACAGGACTTTCCTCCCATTTCTTGATTGAGCTAGGGAGCCCGTTCATTGTCCTGACACACACACTCCAAAGTTACGTCTGTATGAGTAAACCCATTGGACATACAACCAGAAGGGAATTTGGGATTTTACTAACCATTTTATGTACTGATAAGGAGAAGTGCTAAAGGATAGTTTGTGGATTCTAATAAGATCGTCAAGGAGATATTCCTTGTACTGGATTTTGTTAAGTGTCAACTATATACTCTCTCAAGAAAGTTTTTGTGATAACAAAGGTTACGACCTCAGTGATTTGAAAGGTAAGCTGTCAGCGAGTTGTCGTATAGTCCAGACTGTCATTTACATCAACAGCTTCTTTTTTCTTCGTCACCAGGGTTACCATTTACCAAGCAATTCTTACTATTTTATGTGTGTGAATGTTGACTTCAGAAATGTTGATAGTTTTAAAGTGGTACTCAAAACATGAAGGTATTCAGAATGCTTTGTAACATACAGCTTCTTGATTTGTGACTACTTCACTTAATTACACCATAGACCCTACACCAAATACTAGAAGTGACATATCAATGGATATTTGATGTCCCTTTGATGAACTTTTGGTCCCACAACTTAAATGTGCCAAGGTTACTAATTTGAATGCCAACCAACATTCGGGGAAGAATGTAAAATATTAAATATCCGGTTTATAAAGTATCTCAGATAGGACATGACTGTTGTGATTCTTGTTGGTCTAAGATTATTTTGAAATTTGAAAATAATTCAGATTATTATGTGTTGAGACTTAAAGGATTACTTGACCTTAACATGTTGACTTGTAAGATTAACTTACTAGCTGCAGTCTGCTATCAGATATTCAAACTATCTATCTTACCTTTGATATCAGATATTAGTATTTGGTATGTATACACATGTGCTATGTGTGGTCACACACCTGTACAGGGTAGATGAAAAACATGTGACGTACAAACATAACTTACAAGAAAATAATGATGCTTCCATAGAAACTGTTAACACAAATATCATTTGACATTGTATGGAATGATCTTATGTTGAGATTCAACCTTGTGATAAGTTGTGTAACATGTTAGTAAATACTGAGAGAATGACAAAGAGACTGAATAAGTCAAACCCTCAACTTTCATGGTAATAATAATGAATTAGAAAGAAAACATTAAATATGTGTTGATGTGTGAGGTAATGGGAAGTATACCCAGACATATGTTAAAATATTAATTATGAAATATGAAAAGCTATATTAAAATGACATGACATGACATGACATAACATGACATAACATAACATAACATGACATAACATAACATCTACATGTGAAGTAAAGAAATATAAATTCTTCATGTGTATATATTTAACCAGTGATACTTCAACATTATGGAAACTGGATTTGATTTTTGACAAAATAGTATCTTGTTGCTTTGTTTGTTTGTTTGTTCATTCATTTGTTTGTTTGTTTATTCTGTCTTATGTCCATTCATTCATTCATTCATTTGTTTGTCTGTTCATTGCTCTCAACAAGACAGATGGGCTACTCTCTTCTAAGACAGATGGGCTACTCTCTTCTAAGACAGCTAAGCAACTCTCTACTTAGACAGATGGGCTACTCTCTTCTAAGACAGATGGGCAACTCTCTTCTAAGACAGCTAAGCAACTCTCTACTTAGACAGATGGGCTATATTCTCTTATGCAATAATACAGTAGTCATTTGAAATGTTAAATAATCCAAATATAAATTTTATATCCCCCCCACCATCAATTCTTCTATATACAATATATGTAGGAAACATTAGTAGATAGCTATATGTATGTGACCTGAGCCAACCCTACCCTAGCTTGATGGAAGTGACGCAAACAATGATTTCCTTAATATTACTCAGTTGTAAGACATGTTCAACCTTATACACTAAGCTATGAAATATGAATGGTGAAATCATAATCTATTTTGAAAAGTGAATGTCAATAAATGTAGATAATCTTTCAGATTAAATTTACAGGATTGTAATGGGAGATATATTGGTAACACAAAGTGATAGAATGTCTTTTGATATATGAGTCATGTCTAAGTATGATGTCTGATATTTAGATAACAAAATGACCTAGAAGTTTGAGTTGATATCCAACTGAGACTGGTTTATGTGGTTTTTTCTTCCATATAGAAGAGATGTATTAGTGGGTGAAAGGCTGTGTGTGTGTGTGTGTGTGTGTGTGTGTGTGTGTGTGTGTGTGTGTGTGTGTGTGTGTATGTGTGTGTGTGTGTGTGTGTGTGTGTGTGTGTGTGTGTGTGTGTATGTGTGTGTGTGTGTGTGTGTGTGTGTGTGTGTGTGTGTGTGTGTGGGTGGGATTGTTTTCTCCAAAACAGCTGGCTCAATTCAAACAATATTTTGTACACATGTTCCGTAGGGTAATGACAAGAACTGATTAGGTTTTGGTAAACATCCAATGAATATTAATGAGCAATTTACGTAATTAATGGTTTTAGGCAATTAGGCTATATCTCAAGAGTGCCCGCTTCAAATTCATTATAACTTGTTACATACTTTTGATGCCAAAGCGCACCTGTCCTGAAAATATTACAAATGTAGCGTTTAGTTTAAAGAAGTTATTGGCATATTTTCGGTAGGCCACAAAAAAGAAAAAAAAATAGTTTCTGGTCAGGAACTGTTGTTTAAAATGGTGCAACTTTATCAACATTTTCTAAAAAACAACTGGCTCAATTAAAACGAAATTTATTGCATGTGTTATGTAGGGTAGTGGCAAGAACTGATTAGATTTTGGTAAACATCTCATGAATATTAATGAACAATTGACATAATTAATGGTTTTCGGTAATTAGGCTATATCTCAAGAATGCATGCTTCAAATTCAATATAATTTGATACATACATTTGCAATACCAAAGCACACTTGTCCTGAAAATATTATTGATGTAGTTTTAGTTTTAATAAGTTATTGACATATTTTAGTAGGCCACTAAAAAGGAAAAAAATAGTTTCTCGTCAGGAAATGTTGTCTAAAGTGGTGTGACGATGCGATTATTTTTTTTACATTCTCAACAAATGTTAATCAATCTACTTATCATTGCAGTTACTGTTCTTTTTATTTAGTACTTTACAGCAAGTGTGTATGTGGGGCAGATGTCATAGGCTAGTTCATGATTAGTTTTGCAGTTGTCTTCACTGGTGGCAATTAATGTAGGGAGAGTTACTTTTGTGTTTTCCCTTTCATCTGCAGACTGAATTGGCTTACAGAAGAAAAAAATAAAACAAGAAGTCTCATTGTATTCAGTGAAATAACATTCATAGAAACGGGTGTTGGTTGTCAGTTGTCTTGATATTTTTAAGGCAATGCATTCCTTGCTTTATGTGTTTATAAGTGATTTCACTGTTATTTCTGAAAATAGAAAATAGAGATGCTAGAATATAGAAATACTAGAATATAGAGACACTAGAATATAGAGACACTGGGAATATAGACACTGGGAATGTAGAGACACCAGGAATATAGAGACACTAGAATATAGAGACATCGGAAATATAGAAATTGAAATATAGAGACATTAGAATATAGATATGCTGGAATATGTAGATACTAGAATATAGAGTCATTAGAACACTGGTGTAGAGGCACTACATGTTGAATTGATAAAGAATCAGTTTTATGAAGTACCATAAAAAGGGGAATGTTTTTGTCATTTTAGACAATTTAGATCCTAGATGAAGTCTTGTTTAGAAGGATGGAAATCTAGGGAAGTAAACCTGATAACCCAGATTGTACCTATTTTAATAAGTACTGTGGAAATCTGGTAAACTTGACAACAAAGTTTCTATTAACCAAGGCATGATAGCATTCTGACCATGGTGAACTTATATGACATGGGTTGACCTTCACAAAGTGATGTGACAAAATATTAGCAAAGTTGGTTTGGAGGTGTTTCTGTACCAGCACTTATTTGACACTGTTCCTTTTTAACAAGATTGTGATTTAAAATGTGTTGGTAACGGAATCATACCTAATCTAAAATATGTTGGTAACGGAATCATACCTAATCTAAAATGTGTTGGTAACGGAATCATACCTAATCTAAAATGTGTTGGTAACGGAATCATACCTAATCTAAAATGTGTTGGTAACGGAATCATACCTAATCTAAAATGTGTTGGTAACGGAATCATACCTAATCTAAAATGTGTTGGTAACGGAATCATACCTATGGGATCTATGTACTATATGTTATGGGTATGTCAGGATCTATGTACTGCATGTATATGTTATGGGTATGACAGGATCTATGTACTATATGTTATGGGTATAGCAGGATCTATGTACTATATGTTATGGGTATAGCAGGATCTATGTACTATATGTTATGGGTATGGCAGGATCTATGTACTATATCATATATGTTATGGGTATAGCAGGATCTATGTACTGTATGTTATGGGTATGGCAGGATCTATGTACTATATGTTATGGGTATGGCAGGATCTATGTACTATATGTTATGGGTATAGCAGGATCTATGTACTGTATGTTATGGGTATGGCAGGATCTATGTACTATATGTTATGGGTATGGCAGGATCTATGTACTATATGTTATGGGTATAGCAGGATCTATGTACTGTATGTTATGGGTATGGCAGGATCTATGTACTATATCATATATGTTATGGGTATGGCAGGATCTATGTACTATATGTTATGGGTATGGCAGGATCTATGTACTATATGTTATGGGTATGGCGGGATCTATGTACTGTATGTTATGGGTATGGCAGGATCTATGTACTATATGTTATGGGTATGGCAGGATCTATGTACTATATGTTATGGGTATGGCAGGATCTATGTACTGTATGTTATGGGTATGGCAGGATCTATGTACTATATGTTATGGGTATGACAGGATCTATGTACTATATGTTATGGGTATGGCAGGATCTATGTACTATATCATATATGTTATGGGTATAGCAGGATCTATGTACTATATGTTATGGGTATAGCAGGATCTATGTACTATATGTTATGGGTATGGCGGGATCTATGTACTATATGTTATGGGTATGGCAGGATCTATGTACTATATCATATATGTTATGGGTATGACAGGATCTATGTACTATATGTTATGGGTATGGCGGGATCTATGTACTATATGTTATGGGTATAGCAGGATCTATGTACTATATGTTATGGGTATGGCGGGATCTATGTACTATATGTTATGGGTATGGCAGGATCTATGTACTATATCATATATGTTATGGGTATAGCAGGATCTATGTACTATATGTTATGGGTATAGCAGGATCTATGTACTATATGTTATGGGTATAGCAGGATCTATGTACTATATGTTATGGGTATAGCAGGATCTATGTACTATATGTTATGGGTATGACGGGATCTATGTACTATATGTTATGGGTATAGCAGGATCTATGTACTATATGTTATGGGTATGGCAGGATCTATGTACTATATGTTATGGGTATGACGGGATCTATGTACTATATGTTATGGGTATGGCAGGATCTATGTACTATATGTTATGGGTATGGCAGGATCTATGTACTATATGTTATGGGTATGGCAGGATCTATGTACTATATCATATATGTTATGGGTATGGCAGGATCTATGTACTATATGTTATGGGTATGGCGGGATCTATGTACTATATGTTATGGGTATGGCAGGATCTATGTACTATATGTTATGGGTATGGCGGGATCTATGTACTATATGTTATGGGTATGGCAGGATCTATGTACTATATGTTATGGGTATGGCAGGATCTATGTACTATATGTTATGGGTATGGCAGGATCTATGTACTATATGTTATGGGTATGGCAGGATCTATGTACTATATGTTATGGGTATAGCAGGATCTATGTACTATACAATGTATGTTATGGGTATGGCAGGATCTATGTACTGCATGTATATGTTATGCCTTATGGGTATGGCAGGATCTATAATATTATGAAATCCTACACAGTCAGAATTTCCTTCTCCTAGGGTGGCCAGTGAAATGACCTCTTAGTGTAATGTTAAGGTCATTGACTTGAATGTTGTTACCGTGGATACACTAAGGTCATAACCTCATAGATATCATCAAATTGTGTGTTGTCTGTTAAAAGGTTCAGTGTTGAGTGCAGTAAATGGATTGTGCAGTGATGCCAAAATAATTTCAATATACCATCCGTACTTTCAGTTCAGTCTTATGGGCAATAATACTTAATATATAGTTTCCTTGACTCACCTGTTAGGGTCATTTTTGAGCCGAGCAGTGACCATTTGATTGAGATATGTATAGATAAGTATATAGAACCTAGATACTTAGGACTTTCAAGTAGGAACCTATCTGTGGTTAAAGATAAGTTTATTTATATATCTTTAAAACGAATTGTGTTCCTTTATGGCTATACAATATTTACAACTGCAAAAATGAATAAATTAAAACAATACTTTTCACAATGCCTTCTGAAAAGAGTAAGGTAGCAAAACTATTCCTTAGCTTTATAGAGCCATAGTTTAAAATAGATATATTATAACTTAACTGTATATAGATGTGAATATTAGCATAATATCATTTGATAGACTTTGTTGACTTTTTAGGTAATTTGTATGCAGAAATGATCACAGCTTGTGTATGCATGGTTCAAAGAATTTCACTTTTGTATATGTTTCATTTGTGTATTTATTCTATTGTGTCAAATGAAATAACCTAACAGATGTGTTACCCACCAATTCCATAGTCTAGTTCCTGACGGACTGTATTCCATACTACGTTAACTTCATATTATACCATCTAGTCAAGCCTGTGACTCAAGGCGTTAATTGTGGTTCAACCTCATGGTGATCAAAGTGCAAATGGCGCATGTCAGTAGTAATCCCTCACAAACTGATGGGCTGTTGTCATCTCTCATTAATATTCATTTGATACAGCTGTTTTGACTATGTCACATGTCCAACCAGAACTCCACCTCCAGTTTGTTTAAACTAAAATCACATGGGGATGTGACAACATCATCATGTTTATATGAACACTGTAGGTGGTGTGGTAGCACAGGATTCTGTGTGTGAGCGTCATGGGCTTGACTAGACAATATAAGTGTAAATTTAACATTGTATAGAATACGGCTAAAATATTATTGTAGATCCAATACAAGACTCAATCCTCATTTCCCCTAGGTATTACATCTACTAGTCTATCAATAATTGACCTCATATTCACATATGGTAATGGGAAACAAACTGAGTTGATACATTTTGGGGTGTTATAATTTGTGGTGCATATTTACAAGTATTTGTAGTATTCTACTGTATTTAACCATCATTTACAATTGACTGAACTCAAACTTTGAATTAAGATACAACTTATATATGATTCGATGAATCAGATGTAATTTATGAATATACTTAATTACCCATAAAAACATGTCAAGGACATCCCTACTGTGAAATCAACAGTTTTAATCATGTCAGAAGACAATTGTAGTATTATAGAAGACATGTATTAACATTTATTTTATACCAGAATTATTTAATCAAGGTTTTATGCAAGTATTTTCACTTAAGAACAAAGTTGATAAAACTCATATTGTGTCACTTTAACCACAAGAGGACTTTTCAAATTAGAATTGAAATTAAATAAATTAGTATATCAAATGAATATATGTAGGACTTGGAATACAAGAATGCTTAGAATTTGTAACTAGTTTCATACCATGTAATATTAGTATAACTAGTTTCATACCAGGTAATATTAGTATAACTAGTTTCATACCAGGTAATATTAGTATAACTAGTTTCATACCATGTAATATTAGTATAACTAGTTTCATACCAAGTAATATTATTATAACTGGTTTCATACCAGGTAATATTAGTATAACTAGTTTCATACCATGTAATATTAGTATAACTAGTTTCATACCAAGTAATATTAGTATAACTAGTTTCATACCAAGTAATATTAGTATAACTGGTTTCATACCATGTAATATTAGTATAACTAGTTTCATACCATGTAATATTAGTGTAACTAGTTTCATACCAGGTAATATTAGTACAACTAGTTTCATACCATGTAATATTAGTGTAACTAGTTTCATACCAAGTAATATTAGTATAACTGGTTTCATACCATGTAATATTAGTATAACTAGTTTCATACCAAGTAATATTAGTATAACTAGTTTCATACCATGTAATATTAGTATAACTAGTTTCATACCAGGTAATATTAGTATAACTAGTTTCATACCATGTAATATTAGTATAACTGGTTTCATACCATGTAATATTAGTATAACTGGTTTCATACCAAGTAATATTAGTATAACTGGTTTCATACCAAGTAATATTAGTATAACTAGTTTCATACCATGTAATATTAGTATAACTAGTTTCATACCAAGTAATATTAGTATAACTAGTTTCATACCATGTAATATTAGTATAACTAGTTTCATACCATGTAATATTAGTATAACTAGTTTCATACCAAGTAATATTAGTATAACTGGTTTCATACCAGGTAATATTAGTATAACTAGTTTCATACCATGTAATATTAGTATAACTAGTTTCATACCATGTAATATTAGTATAACTAGTTTCATACCAGGTAATATTAGTATAACTGGTTTCATACCAGGTAATATTAGTATAACTGGTTTCATACCAAGTAATATTAGTATAACTAGTTTCATACCATGTAATATTAGTATAACTGGTTTCATACCAAGTAATATTAGTATAACTGGTTTCATACCAAGTAATATTAGTATAACTAGTTTCATACCATGTAATATTAGTATAACTAGTTTCATACCATGTAATATTAGTATAACTGGTTTCATACCAAGTAATATTAGTATAACTGGTTTCATACCAAGTAATATTAGTATAACTGGTTTCATACCAAGTAATATTAGTATAACTAGTTTCATACCATGTAATATTAGTATAACTGGTTTCATACCAAGTAATATTAGTATAACTAGTTTCATACCAGGTAATATTAGTATAACTAGTTTCATACCAAGTAATATTAGTATAACTAGTTTCATACCATGTAATATTAGTATAACTGGTTTCATACCAAGTAATATTAGTATAACTAGTTTCATACCAGGTAATATTAGTATAACTAGTTTCATACCAAGTAATATTAGTATAACTAGTTTCATACCAGGTAATATTAGTATAACTACTTTCATACCATGTAATATTAGTATAACTGGTTTCATACCAAGTAATATTAGTATAACTAGTTTCATACCATGTAATATTAGTATAACTAGTTTCATACCAGGTAATATTAGTATAACTAGTTTCATACCAAGTAATATTAGTATAACTAGTTTCATACCAAGTAATATTAGTATAACTGGTTTCATACCAGGTAATATTAGTATAACTAGTTTCATACCAAGTAATATTAGTATAACTAGTTTCATACCATGTAATATTAGTATAACTAGTTTCATACCATGTAATATTAGTATAACTAGTTTCATACCATGTAATATTAGTATAACTAGTTTCATACCAAGTAATATTAGTATAACTAGTTTCATACCATGTAATATTAGTATAACTAGTTTCATACCATGTAATATTAGTATAACTGGTTTCATACCATGTAATATTAGTATAACTAGTTTCATACCAAGTAATATTAGTGTAACTAGTTTCATACCAAGTAATATTAGTGTAACTAGTTTCATACCAAGTAATATTAGTATAACTAGTTTCATACCAGGTAATATTAGTATAACTGGTTTCATACCATGTAATATTAGTGTAACTAGTTTCATACCAAGTAATATTAGTATAACTGGTTTCATACCATGTAATATTAGTATAACTAGTTTCATACCAGGTAATATTAGTATAACTGGTTTCATACCATGTAATATTAGTGTAACTGGTTTCATACCAGGTAATATTAGTATAACTGGTTTCATACCAAGTAATATTAGTATAACTAGTTTCATACCATGTAATATTAGTATAACTAGTTTCATACCAAGTAATATTAGTATAACTAGTTTCATACCAAGTAATATTAGTATAACTGGTTTCATACCAAGTAATATTAGTATAACTAGTTTCATACCAAGTAATATTAGTACAACTGGTTTCATACCATGTAATATTAGTATAATTAGTTTCATACCAGGTAATATTAGTATAACTAGTTTCATACCATGTAATATTAGTATAACTGGTTTCATACCATGTAATATTAGTATAACTAGTTTCATACCATGTAATATTAGTATAACTAGTTTCATACCAGGTAATATTAGTATAACTGGTTTCATACCATGTAATATTAGTATAACTGGTTACCTAAACTGACATATGCAGGGAAACATTAGAGTTGAACACAATTGAATAATTCACATTGCAACAAGTCAATCTGACATTCCAATTACATACCAGTGGTGTTTATAGATTGAAATTAAAATTATCTGTCATAATTTACAATTAAAAGATATAAAAATGATTTGACTGGCCGTTGCATTTGATGGAACTAAGATACAATTACATGTTATGATACTGGTGTAATGTGTGCTGAGATCAATGTAGTAGTCTTGTGTTTATATTTGATAGCTCAACATAGTGTTGTAATATATGTGATACTTTACAGATCAACATAGTGTTGTGTTGTAATATATGTGATACTTTATAGATCAACATAGTGTTGTGTTGTAATATATGTGATACTTTATAGATCAACATAGTGTTGTGTTGTAATATATGTGATATTTTATAGATCAACATAGTGTTGTGTTGTAATATATGTGATACTTTATAGATCAACATAGTGTTGTGTTGTAATATATGTGATACTTTATAGATCAACATAGTGTTGTGTTGTAATATATGTGATACTTTATAGATCAACATAGTGTTGTAATATATGTGATACTTTATAGATCAACATAGTGTTGTGTTGTAATATATGTGATACTTTATAGATCAACATAGTGTTGTGTTGTAATATATGTGATACTTTATAGATCAACATAGTGTTGTGTTGTAATATATGTGATACTTTATAGATCAACATAGTGTTGTGTTGTAATATATGTGATACTTTATAGATCAATATAGTGTTGTGTTGTAATATATGTGATACTTTACAGATCAACATAGTGTTGTGTTGTAATATATGTGATACTTTATAGATCAACATAGTGTTGTGTTGTAATATATGTGATACTTTATAGATCAACATAGTGTTGTGTTGTAATATATGTGATACTTTATAGATCAACATAGTGTTGTGTTGTAATATATGTGATACTTTATAGATCAACATAGTGTTGTAATATATGTGATACTTTATAGATCAACATAGTGTTGTAATATATGTGATACTTTATAGATCAACATAGTGTTATGTTGTAATATATGTGATACTTTATAGATCAACATAGTGTTGTAATATATGTGATACTTTATAGATCAACATAGTGTTGTAATATATGTGATACTTTACAGATCAACATAGTGTTGTGTTGTAATATATGTGATACTTTATAGATCAACATAGTGTTGTGTTGTAATATATGTGATACTTTATAGATCAACATAGTGTTGTAATATATGTGATACTTTATAGATCAACATAGTGTTGTAATATATGTGATACTTTATAGATCAACATAGTGTTATGTTGTAATATATGTGATACTTTATAGATCAACATAGTGTTGTAATATATGTGATACTTTATAGATCAACATAGTGTTGTAATATATGTGATACTTTACAGATCAACATAGTGTTGTGTTGTAATATATGTGATACTTTATAGATCAACATAGTGTTGTGTTGTAATATATGTGATACTTTATAGATCAACATAGTGTTGTGTTATAATATATGTGATACTTTATAGATCAACATAGTGTTGTGTTGTAATATATGTGATACTTTATAGATCAACATAGTGTTGTGTTATAATATATGTGATACTTTATAGATCAACATAGTGTTGTGTTGTATTATATGTGATACTTTATAGATCAACATAGTGTTGTGTTGTAATATATGTGATACTTTATAGATCAACATAGTGTTGTGTTGTATTATATGTGATACTTTATAGATCAACATAGTGTTGTGTTGTATTATATGTGTTACTTTATAGTTCAACATAGTGTTGTGTTGTATTATATGTGATACTTTATAGATCAACATAGTGTTGTGTTGTATTATATGTGATACTTTATAGATCAACATAGTGTTGTGTTGTAATATATGTGATACTTTACAGATCAACAGTGTTGTGTTGTAATATATGTGATACTTTATAGATCAACATAGTGTTGTAATATATGTGATACTTTATAGATCAACATAGTGTTGTGTTGTAATATATGTGATACTTTATAGATCAACATAGTGTTGTGTTGTAATATATGTGATACTTTATAGATCAACATAGTGTTGTGTTGTAATTTATGTGATACTTTATAGATCAACATAGTGTTGTGTTGTATTATATGTGTTACTTTATAGTTCAACATAGTGTTGTGTTGTATTATATGTGATACTTTATAGATCAACATAGTGTTGTGTTGTAATATATGTGATACTTTATAGATCAACATAGTGTTGTGTTGTAATATATGTGATACTTTATAGATCAATATAGTGTTGTGTTGTAATATATGTGATACTTTACAGATCAACATAGTGTTGTGTTGTAATATATGTGATACTTTATAGATCAACATAGTGTTGTGTTGTAATATATGTGATACTTTATAGATCAACATAGTGTTGTGTTGTAATATATGTGATACTTTATAGATCAACATAGTGTTGTGTTGTAATATATGTGATACTTTATAGATCAACATAGTGTTGTAATATATGTGATACTTTATAGATCAACATAGTGTTGTAATATATGTGATACTTTATAGATCAACATAGTGTTATGTTGTAATATATGTGATACTTTATAGATCAACATAGTGTTGTAATATATGTGATACTTTATAGATCAACATAGTGTTGTAATATATGTGATACTTTACAGATCAACATAGTGTTGTGTTGTAATATATGTGATACTTTATAGATCAACATAGTGTTGTGTTGTAATATATGTGATACTTTATAGATCAACATAGTGTTGTGTTGTAATATATGTGATACTTTATAGATCAACATAGTGTTGTAATATATGTGATACTTTATAGATCAACATAGTGTTGTGTTGTAATATATGTGATACTTTATAGATCAACATAGTGTTATGTTGTAATATATGTGATACTTTATAGATCAACATAGTGTTGTGTTGTAATATATGTGATACTTTATAGATCAACATAGTGTTGTGTTATAATATATGTGATACTTTATAGATCAACATAGTGTTGTGTTGTAATATATGTGATACTTTATAGATCAACATAGTGTTGTGTTATAATATATGTGATACTTTATAGATCAACATAGTGTTGTGTTGTATTATATGTGATACTTTATAGATCAACATAGTGTTGTGTTGTAATATATGTGATACTTTATAGATCAACATAGTGTTGTGTTGTATTATATGTGATACTTTATAGATCAACATAGTGTTGTGTTGTATTATATGTGTTACTTTATAGTTCAACATAGTGTTGTGTTGTATTATATGTGATACTTTATAGATCAACATAGTGTTGTGTTGTATTATATGTGATACTTTATAGATCAACATAGTGTTGTGTTGTAATATATGTGATACTTTACAGATCAACAGTGTTGTGTTGTAATATATGTGATACTTTATAGATCAACATAGTCTTGTAATATATGTGATACTTTATAGATCAACATAGTGTTGTGTTGTAATATATGTGATACTTTATAGATCAACATAGTGTTGTGTTGTAATATATGTGATACTTTATAGATCAACATAGTGTTGTGTTGTAATTTATGTGATACTTTATAGATCAACATAGTGTTGTGTTGTAATATATGTGATACTTTATAGATCAATATAGTGTTGTGTTGTAATATATGTGATACTTTACAGATCAATATAGTGTTGTGTTGTAATATATGTGATACTTTACAGATCAACATAGTGTTGTGTTGTAATATATGTGATACTTTATAGATCAATATAGTGTTATGTTGTAATATATGTGATACTTTACAGATCAACATAGTGTTGTGTTGTAATATATGTGATACTTTACAGATCAACATAGTGTTGTGTTGTAATATATGTGATACTTTATAGATCAACATAGTGTTGTGTTGTAATATATGTGATACTTTATAGATCAACATAGTGTTGTATTATATGTGAAACTTTATAGATCAACATAGTGTTGTGTTGTAATATATGTGATACTTTATAGATCAACATAGTGTTGTGTTGTAATATATGTGATACTTTATAGATCAATATAGTGTTGTGTTGTAATATATGTGATACTTTATAGATCAACATAGTGTTGTGTTATAATATATGTGATACTTTATAGATCAACATAGTGTTGTGTTGTAATATATGTGATACTTTATAGATCAACATAGTGTTGTGTTATAATATATGTGATACTTTATAGATCAACATAGTGTTGTGTTGTAATATATGTGATACTTTATAGATCAACATAGTGTTGTGTTGTAATATATGTGATACTTTACATAGTATGTGAATAATTCATCAGGATACCTGTAGATAGAGTCACTTAATTCTCTCTTTATGGGTAAACTACAACTCAAGGGTTAGAAACAGCAGATTATTTCACCTTTACAGTAACATTATCATAGCTTTAGTAAAAGTGGACACACCACAGGCTTAAATACAGATCAGATTCTAGCTAGAGGGTCTGATCTAATCTTGATGCCCAAGCATGATTGTAATATTATCTAATGGAATTGTTCTGTTTCATTAATGTCATGTGGAACCAGTAAGCAGTCATTTTCAATAATCTTGTCCTTCATAGTTTACTGACTAAAATGTCGTGACTATTTATAAAGAATGAATTTGCTTACATTTGTACATGTAGATGTAGTAGTGTTATAAGTAACTTGATAGATGTTGTAAAGGTAGAAATTTAGATTTGATGTCACAGTTTGACTCTGTGTTCACCTGTAGACAGACAGTGACATCTGTGATACTAGACCTGTGTACTACCATTCTACCATATATTCAATTTAACCTTTTGTCAAATATTTGATTTATATTAACATAACAAAGGGTGACCCTGACCAGTTTAAATGATGCATTATTCTAGAATGTGATTACCAGGGAAACCATTATTGGTATAAAACCCGTCATCTTATACCTTCACTTAGTTAGTATAGTCAAATAGATGTACAAATTGTTTATTCCCTCCAGTCTGTATTATTGTGGTAAATCTTGTTTCTTTGTACCAAAATGTTTCTATAGTATACATAAACTGGTGCAGTTACTGTGAAAATGTAATTATTCATCGTTTGTTGTAGATAGATATGGGCCATGCATCAGCACCTGTTTAATAGGAATTATAGGAAATATTACATACACTGTTTCAAGTGCAATGCAATGTTGAATATACAAGGAAAAGTGCTTATTTCAAGTGAAGGTGAATGTACAGGAAGTATACATGTAAGGTGGTTTGAATTACTCATCAGTGTACATCTTATCAAGTTCATTGTACAGGTTCAAGGTCCAATAAAGTGATTTATTATCAAACAAGATGACAGTGCTTGGTTTCCTTGTTGTGTTATCAGTATCCTATGGGATCTATTAGTTTTCTGTAATGACTACATTTTGTACTATGGTAGGACTGTTATGATGGCTATTATATGAATAACATTTCAATGGTCAATCAATCAACTTACTCTTGGTTACATATCAAGCTCCTCATAATGCAGCATTGCTGTAAAAAACATCACCTATCACTACCTCCAATTGAGTTTTTGAATTCAGTGCTGCATTTAGTTGGTGGTGGGGTTGGGGTGGTGGGGGAGGAGGCTTGTATTAGATTTGTCATAAGACTAGTTTTCAAGTACAAATGGTAAAAATTATATTTAAGGGTAGATTTGTCCATAAATGATGTAAATTTGAATAACTATTTCTTTTGGGTGAATTTTTCTATCAATGAGACACATTTTTGCATATTAGTATGTACACTGTCTTGAATTTAGTCAGTGGTTATCATGTAACTAGTACAGTTTTGTATTACATACATTGCACTAGATTTTGGTGGAATTATTAATAATAGTAATTTAAATTATTAAACAATATATTTCCAAATATTGAGCCAGTGTATTCTATTTATAGATTAACCTCAAACTTGTCACAATATCCACTTCAAAAAAGAAACAAAAGTGTATAAATATGAACTGTATGATGAAAAGGCAAAGGTGGGCACCACTGAAGGCAAAGGTGGTCAGTAGTGATAGACATTGTTGTAACATACAAATGTATGACTGTCTGTTATAGGTGACACTGTGATAGTACCAGTACAGGTAGATGGGAACACAAATGTATGACTGTCTGTTATAGTTGACACTGTGATAGTACCAGTACAGGTAGATGGGAACACAAATGTATGACTGTCTATTATAGGAGACACTGTGATAGTACCAGTACAGGTAGATGGGAACACAAATGTATGACTGTCTGTTATAGGAGACACTGTGATATTACCAGTACAGGTAGATGGGAATACAAATGTATGACTGTCTGTTATAGGTGACACTGTGATATTACCAGTACAGGTAGATGGGAATACAAATGTATGACTGTCTGTTATAGGTGACACTATGATAGTACCAGTACAGGTAGATGGGAATACAAATGTATGACTGTCTGTTATAGGTGACACTGTGATAGTACCAGTACAGGTAGATGGGAATACAAATGTATGACTGTCTGTTATAGGTGACACTGTGATAGTACCAGTACAGGTAGATGGGAACACAAATGTATGACTGTCTGTTATAGGAGACACTGTGATATTACCAGTACAGGTAGATGGGAATACAAATGTATGACTGTCTGTTATAGGTGACACTGTGATATTACCAGTACAGGAAGATGGAAATACAAATGTATGACTGTCTGTTATAGGTGACACTGTGATAGTACCAGTATAGGTAGATGGGAACACAAATGTATGACTGTCTGTTATAGGAGACACTGTGATATTACCAGTACAGGTAGATGGGAACACAAATGTATGACTGTCTGTTATAGTTGACACTGTGATAGTACCAGTACAGGTAGATGGGAACACAAATGTATGACTGTCTGTTATAGGAGACACTATGATATTACCAGTACAGGTAGATGGAAATACAAATGTATGACTGTCTGTTATAGGTGACACTGTGATAGTACCAGTACAGGTAGATGGAAATACAAATGTATGACTGTCTGTTATAGGTGACACTGTGATAGTACCAGTACAGGTAGATGGGAACACAAATGTATGACTGTCTGTTATAGTTGACACTGTGATAGTACCAGTACAGGTAGATGGAAATACAAATGTATGACTGTCTGTTATAGGTGACACTATGATAGTACCAGTACAGGTAGATGGGAACACAAATGTATGACTGTCTGTTATAGTTGACACTATGATAGTACCAGTACAGGTAGATGGAAATACAAATGTATGACTGTCTGTTATAGGAGACACTATGATAGTACCAGTACAGGTAGATGGAAATACAAATGTATGACTGTCTGTTATAGGTGACACTATGATATTACCAGTACAGGTAGATGGAAATACAAATGTATGACTGTCTGTTATAGTTGACACTATGATATTACCAGTACAGGTAGATGGAAATACAAATGTATGACTGTCTGTTATAGGTGACACTGTGATAGTACCAGTACAGGTAGATGGGAACACAAATGTATGACTGTCTGTTATAGGTGACACTGTGATAGTACCAGTACAGGTAGATGGGAACACAAATGTATGACTGTCTGTTATAGAAGACACTGTGATAGTACCAGTACAGGTAGATGGGAACACAAATGTATGACTGTCTGTTATAGAAGACACTGTGATAGTACCAGTACAGGTAGATGGAAATACAAATGTATGACTGTCTGTTATAGGTGACACTATGATAGTACCAGTACAGGTAGATGGGAACACAAATGTATGACTGTCTGTTATAGGAGACACTGTGATAGTACCAGTACAGGAAGATGGGAACACAAATGTATGACTGTCTGTTATAGGAGACACTGTGATAGTACCAGTACAGGTAGATGGAAATACAAATGTATGACTGTCTGTTATAGGTGACACTATGATAGTACCAGTACAAGTAGATGGGAATACAAATGTATGACTGTCTGTTATAGGTGACACTATGATATTACCAGTACAGGTAGATGGGAATACAAATGTATGACTGTCTGTTATAGGAGACACTATGATAGTACCAGTACAGGTAGATGGGAATACAAATGTATGACTGTCTGTTATAGGAGACACTGTGATAGTACCAGTACAGGTAGATGGAAATACAATGTATGACTGTCTGTTATAGTTGACACTGTGATAGTACCAGTACAGGAAGATGGGAACACAAATGTATGACTGTCTGTTATAGTTGACACTGTGATAGTACCAGTACAGGTAGATGGAAATACAATGTATGACTGTCTGTTATAGTTGACACTGTGATAGTACCAGTACAGGTAGATGGAAATACAAATGTATGACTGTCTGTTATAGTTGACACTGTGATAGTACCAGTACAGGAAGATGGGAACACAAATGTATGACTGTCTGTTATAGTTGACACTGTGATAGTACCAGTACAGGTAGATGGAAATACAAATGTATGACTGTCTGTTATAGTTGACACTGTGATAGTACCAGTACAGGTAGATGTGAACACAAATGTATGACTGTCTGTTATAGTTGACACTATGATAGTACCAGTACAGGAAGATGGGAACACAAATGTATGACTGTCTGTTATAGTTGACACTGTGATAGTACCAGTACAGGTAGATGGGAACACAAATGTATGACTGTCTGTTATAGTTGACACTATGATATTACCAGTACAGGTAGATGGAAATACAAATGTATGACTGTCTGTTATAGGTGACACTATGATATTACCAGTACAGGTAGATGGGAATACAAATGTATGACTGTCTGTTATAGTTGACACTGTGATAGTACCAGTACAGGTAGATGGGAACACAAATGTATGACTGTCTGTTATAGGTGACACTGTGATATTACCAGTACAGGTAGATGGGAACACAAATGTATGACTGTCTGTTATAGTTGACACTATGATATTACCAGTACAGGTAGATGGAAATACAAATGTATGACTGTCTGTTATAGGTGACACTATGATATTACCAGTACAGGTAGATGGGAATACAAATGTATGACTGTCTGTTATAGGTGACACTATGATAGTACCAGTACAGGTAGATGGGAACACAAATGTATGACTGTCTGTTATAGGTGACACTGTGATAGTACCAGTACAGGAAGATGGGAACACAAATGTATGACTGTCTGTTATAGTTGACACTGTGATAGTACCAGTATAGGTAGATGGGAACACAAATGTATGACTGTCTGTTATAGGTGACACTATGATATTACCAGTACAGGTAGATGGAAATACAAATGTATGACTGTCTGTTATAGTTGACACTATGATAGTACCAGTACAGGAAGATGGGAACACAAATGTATGACTGTCTGTTATAGGAGTCAGAAGGTTGGTGTACTGTGTACAGAAATAGACAAATCATGCAAACCAAGGATAAATAAAAGATTTGAAAGTAAATAAGAAATAAATCTATAAAGTTGTAAGAGAGCTGGGTTTCTTTGTATTTTTGAAGGTAGAGAGTATTTTGTTGTACAATATATTGTCTGTCTCAAGTAGATCTACAATAGAATTCACTTCCACTGCTTTCTTTGGACTTCTCAACGGAAAAGGAAATTGTGTCCCCCAAGGGGTAGTCTTAATCGCACTCACAACTTTGTAGTCTGTTGTTCCGATACACAAAAAGTTGATGTACAAAGAACATTTTGTGTACTCTGTGACAGGTATGTACTCTGTGAACAATCTGATAGCTGGAGGTCAGTTTGACAGTTATTTATCATAATACAGGTATGAGTTGGACAGTAGCTTCACTATCCATTTGTGTTAATCATTGAATGCTTTATGGTATCACTATGGTTACAAGGTATTCTACATCTTTACTGTGTTGACAACTATTGCTATGGTTACAAAGTATTCTACATCTTTACTATGTTTATGGCTCTCTCCCTCTCCTTGGACCTTGGTAAAGTAGCCTTATCCTCTGATAAATGAAATGATATTTTGTAGTTTAAGTATTTTATCCATTAACTGTGTTTGACCTAAGAATAGTTCAGGTTATTGTAGTCCAAAGCAATTTGCCATTGCAAAGTTACTTTGTGACCAAAGTTATTCCAACACATTTTGTGACCAAAGTTCATTTTAGGTCACCTTGTTTATATGTTGGACTGGAAACAAATAAATTATGACTTGTTTTTAACATTCTTGTCAAAAAATTATGAAAAGCAATCAAGTTGACAAGTAGAAACAAAAATAGAGCTTAATTGTTTTTGATGATATGTGTGTGTACATGTGATAGAATTACAAGTTAGATAGCTTAAGTAACTAACTAAGTAAGAAGACATGCATGGTATGTCCTTGCAA
>NC_135568.1:20399080-20404080 GCF_964340395.1 Glandiceps talaboti
ATTTTGAACAATTAATTACCACATCAACATGGATAACGAGTACTTCCCGTTCTACTATTGATCACTTATATACAAACGTGTCAAATGGCCAAATTGATTCGGGTACAATTATAACTGATATCTCAGACCATTTTCCTATATTTGCATGTTTTCATTCAATTCAGACACAACAGGCTGCAGGTCATGCATATTTTAGGGACTTTTCTACATTCCATGCGCAGGCATTCAAATCCGATCTGAAAGCTGAAATATGGGCCCAGGTGTTAACTTGTGACGATGTCCAGGTAGCGCTACAAAATTTCATCTCAAAGTTTCTTGACATCTGTGAAATCCATGCCCCTTTAAAACGCAGAAAGAAAGGCAAAAAAAGACAAAAGGATAAGGCATGGATGACTCTCGGAATCAAAAAGTCAATTAGGACAAAACATAAACTTTACAAGAAGTTGATAATAAGTAATTTTAATGAAGACTTGCATATCCATTACAGAAAGTACAGGAAGATCGTCACAAGTATTCTTAGGAAGGCTAAACAAGAATATTATTCAACACGTTTGTCTTCGAATAGAGGCAATATGAAAGAGACTTAGGGTGTCATCAATGAACTTATTGGTAAAACAAAACACAAGCAATTTATCACGCCAAAGCAAATAATGGTACTGAGGAAGTTCATACGCAACTAAAGGACATTGTACAAGATTTTAACACATTCTTTGTTCAAATAGGTGAGCATCTGGCGAACAAAATACCTTAAAATGACCATATCTCATTTCACGATTTTCTCAGAGAAAAATCTCCCCAATCTTTTTTCCTTAAGCCTGTCACACAATATGATGTCGAAAGAATTATAAGAGATATCGATATCCACAAAGCCACGGGACATGACAATATCTCTTCTAAACTTATTCGTGAGGCCAAAAATAACATATCCATTCCGCTTGCCCACATAATTAATTTATCGTTTTGTTCGGGAAAATTCCCAGATCACCTCAAAGTCGCTCAAATCTTGCCTCTTTTCAAAAAAAGGTAATAAAGATGATTTGGGTAACTACAGACCGATCTCAATTCTTTCAGTTATTAGCAAAATATTTGAGAAAAGTGTTAATAACCAATTGATGAATTACTTAGATAAATTTGACATATTATATGAACATCAGTATGGCTTCAGACATAAATATAGCTGTAAAGTTTCGCTTGTAAATTTGATACAAAGCCTGTTAAATGAACTTGATAAAGGGCATTTGACAATTGGTATCTTTGTTGATTTTTCAGAAGCACTCGACACAGTTAATCATGCAATCTTAATTTCAAAACTTGATCATTATGGAATCCGTGGTCTACCTTTACAGTGGTTTAAAAGTTACTTGCACTGCAGAAGTCAGTATGTTAGCATAAACAACATAGACTCCTATAAATTAAATGTTTCTTGTGGTGTACCACAAGGATCAGTTTTGGGCCCTATTTTATTTTTACTGTGTATGAACGACATCTCATCCTCATCACCATTTTTAGCACAACTGAACTGAGGTTCAGTAGTGCTATAGGGATCGCCCGACGTCTGTCTGTCTGTCTGTCTGTCTGTCTGTGTGTGTGTATGTGTGTAAACAACTTAAACTCAAAAACCGCTGAACCGATTGCCACGATATATGGTGGGTCCATTACCTTGGGTGTCTAGTTGGGAAATTGTTCAAATCAAAATGATCGCATCACAGGTGTGTGATTTGGGTCAAAAAATGTGATTTTTGGTCAAAAAACTTAAACTCAGAAACTACTGGGCAGATTGGTGCGAAATTTGGTGGGAACATTCTTAAGGGGGTGTAAAGTAAGATTTGTTCATGACGGGATGATTCCATCAGTGATATGCAAATTAGGGCTAAAAATGTGTCTCTTTGGTTGAAAATCTATAATTCCAAAACCACTGAGCAGATTGGGCTGAAATTTAATGGAAATGCATTTAGGGATGTATGGACGAAGATATGTTACGCATACCATGATTCCATGAGTGATATGGTATTAAGGTGTAAAAATGTGAATTTTGGTCAAAAACTTATATCTCAAAAAGTACTAAGTGAATGAGTTTGAAACTTGATGAGATGTTTCTAGAAGTGTTATTCTATATCATTGCTTTTCCTCAAAAATCTTCAACTCTGAAATTACCCAGTAGATTGAGCTTAACTTTGTTGAGAATGTGTAGATTTGTCCTCATTAATAGCTGACACAGTGAGAACAGTACATTGTTAATTAACTATAATGTTTACTTTACTATTTCCTCTGATGGTAAAGCCTGTAGCATGGCCAGTTTGGTTTATGACTTGATTATGTAATATGTTGTAAGACAGCTGTTTCATCACCTACCCATATAAACTGAATGTAGCTTGTGTTTAAAATATTACAATGAGACAACCAAGAAAGTTAAACATGTTACATTGGTATGACTTGGTTCCAAATTGATTTAAAAAAATAAAGAAGTACAAAACCTTGTAGACACATCCCTTTAAAGTTTGATTAGGATGTTGCTATACTTGTCTTGTACACTTCCAACATAGGATGGCTGGATTATGGTGATGGAAATTAGGTATGAAAATTTTGTTTTGGTTACAACTTTAAATCTTCAAAAAATTATATATCTATCATTGCCCTGAACATGAAGTTGTGCGGCAACGCAATATTTGCGCTATTTTTTAATTTCAGGCTTTACGCCGACGACTCAAATTTATTCCATTCTTTCAAACCCATACATAATAACGTATCACATAGTCAAGATGAACATGAATTTGTAAATGTGAATAAATGGTGTAACGCTAACAAACTGACCATTAACGCTAGCAAAACCGAGTATGAATAATAATAATAATAATAATAATTTGTCTTGACAACACTTTGTCTTGGCGGCAGCATATTTTGCACACAAAGGAGAAATTATGTAAATTAACTGGCATTTTCAATAAGCTAAGATACATGGTTCCACATTTTACTCTTGTCATGCTCTATAACACTTTCATACTGCCACATATTAGTTGTGGACTAGAAATTTGGGGAAGTGCGTATAAAACGCATTTAAAGGACATTTTACTTGTACAAAAAAAGATCGTTCGGATTATAAATGGTAGTAAGTATAATGCACATACGATTGCCCTGTTCAAAAAATTATTTAAAAGGTATTTTTGTGCATGATGCACTAAACAATAATCTTCCACCTATCTTCCATAACTACTTTTCTTTCATTGCACATGATCGTAATACTCTCTGTAAATTAAGAGGAGATCTTCATGTTCCAAAATATACTAGCCGACTTGGCCAGTCTTCAATTCAATTTGTCGGTCCCATGCTATGGAACAAAATACCCAACGATATCAGAAATATCCCCAACAGGGCTAGGTTTAAATCAAAATATAAGCACTGGATTCTAAGTACATATTAAGGTTACTAGTTATTTGTGTTTTCATTATGCTCCAATTTACATGTACATTTCGTTTTTCTGTTTTCTTATTAATGTAAACAATTGTTGTTAGTTGTTTTCTGACTATGTAATCAGTGTTAATTAGAGCAACTACAGTCACAACATTTTTTATGATATGCAATTCGATGCTTTTGAAATTGAGTGGCTAGACTCGATTAGTTTTCCGAAAACTATTTTCTAGTCTCTCACCCACAACTTGAAATCATTTTCCTTTTGGATGTTATCATTTATTTCTTTTCTGTATGTTTATTTCTTGTGGGGAATAAAATTCAATTCAATAATCAGGTATATTGCAAAGATAACAGGAATTGAAAGACAAATGAATAAACATTCAATAAATGTATGCAAATATGCCTAGCAACAAGACCACACCCATAGCAACAGCCGAATGATCATGTATATTGAAAAGGATAATATCAGGAATTCATACACAAGTGAACAAAAACATTCAAAATATATGCAAATATATCTAGCAACATGACATGCCCATACCAACAGCCAAATGATCGCGTATATCGCAAATATGGCAACATGGTTGGATAGGCAACTGGATAGTCATACAGCAAATGAACACCTATTGTTAGCATGGACTAGCATATGGATAAACATTTTTAAAAACTGTACAGTTGTGCTGCAACGCCATTGGCAGTATTTTTTTCCTTAAAATATGTATGGGAAAACTTTGCAGGAAGTGACATCACAGTTGCCACATTGTTGTCAGTATTGCTATACTGTGAACACATAATATCATTTTGAAATATTTTGCCTTTTATTTCAGGATTCCAAATGGTCGACTGCTTGATTACATTATAAGTCGTCCATTGTTTACTGAAAGTATGGCAGTAGGCTATTTACAGCAGATTCTACAAACACTACAATATATCCACAATTGTAGAATTGCACATCTAGATATTAAGGTACGTTATGAGTAATCAAACTTTATAGAGAACCATGCAAGCTAAGAGAAATAGTATGAGTAAATAAAATAAGTTTTAATAGACTTCATAAGCTAATCCATTTTGATGAAACAGAACCACGTTTAAAATATGTGCTCAAAAAATTTACCTTTAAGTGCCCACACGTTAACCAACCAATCAGGGTTAACTTTGTAAGTGTAACATTAGTCAACCAATCAGGATGAACCTTCAAGTACATAGCAACCAGCCAATCATGCTAAACCTTATAAAGTGATGACAAATGCACCCAATAAGGATTTAATATCAGTGCTGTAATATTTAGCTAACTAATCTAAGGATTTAATATCAGTGCTGTAATATTTAGCTAACTAATCTAAGGATCTGTCAGATTATTGGTATATATTATCCAGCCACTTGGGATGAACTAATTATTCATCTCTACTTGCAGCCTGAAAATTTTGTCATAGTAGCCAACAATGCCAGCTGTAAGGTGAAGTTGATTGATTTTGGAGATGCAGTCCACATCACCAGTAAGTTGTATGTTCATGGTCTTGTTGGAAGTCCAGAGTTTTCAGCTCCAGAGTTAGTTAATGGTCACCCAGTCTGTCTTAATACTGATGTATGGT
>NC_135568.1:20406580-20416580 GCF_964340395.1 Glandiceps talaboti
CATCTAGTTTGTGAATTTTCCATGTCAAAAGCCATAACTCAGACTCCATTTTCATCGTGATATGATCCCCCATACCCAACCAATCCTTTATTGTTGGAGGCATATTCCATGTCCAACAGGCACACACAACATATCTAAGTCTGTTTGTTTTAGGTTCACAAATGTTGTTGCATGATCAGAGTAGTGATAATTCCTAAAACCCAATTATAGCGGGGACTATGTCATTCTCAATGACTTGTTGGTTAAAAATCTATAATTCCAAAACTACTGAGCAGATTGGGCTGAAATTTAATGGGAATGCATCTAGGGATGTATGGGTGAAGAAATATTAAGCATACAATGATTCCATGAGTGATATGCAAATTAGGTGTACAAATGTTCATTTTTGGTCAAAAACTTATCTCAAAAAGTACTTGGTCACCGAGTCTGAAACTTGGTGAGATGCTTCTGAAAGTGTTATTCTGCAGATTTTCTTCAAAACATTTTGAGAAAATTGGCCCTAGCGACCATGACCGCGCCCTTAGCAACAACCAAATGGCAGTCTATTTTGGTCAAATAAAACATTCGAAAAATGTATGCAAATACCCTAGCAACCATGACCACGCCCATAGCAACAGCCAAATAATCACGTATATTGCAAAGATAACAACAGGAATAGAAAGACAAATAAACATTCAAAAAATGTATGCAAATGTGCCTAGCAACAAGACCACGCCCATAGCAACAGCCAAATGACCACATATATTGCAAAGATAACAACGGGGATTCATACACAAGTGAACAAAAACATATAAAAATGTATGCAAATATATCTAACAACATGACCAGAACCATAGCAACAGTCAAAGGATAGCATATATCATAAAGATAGCAACAAGGTTGGATAGGCAACTGGATAGTCGTTCAACAAATGAACACATCTTGTTAGCATGGACTACCATATATGTATGGATAAACATTTTTAAAAACTCTACAGTTGTGCTACAACGCCATTGGCGGTATTTTTAAATGTTACTATTATCAACCATTTTTGATCGTTTAACACATTTATAATTTCTGCTGTACTCAGTATTGTTAACAGTTTGATGTACATGTTAAACTTGTCTGTCTTTGATTCATTTACAGGGGTGTTGGTGTTCTCACCTATGTCATGTAAGTCTAGTCTTTGCAATGCAACAATTATTAGTTTGATTTTTAATATCACAATGGTATTATAACTTTTACTCAAATGAAACCTTAATTAAACCGTACACTACTATTATGAATGTATATTCAATTCTTTGTAGCACTTAGATAGGGCTTTCCATCATATTCTTTAAATTATATGTTACATCTAAATACTAGGTTAGAGTTGTGATAGTAGTAAGTAGTAAGTAGTGGTTAGTAAGTTTCACTACATACAATACTAGGTTAGAGTTGTGATAGTAGTAAGTAGTATAAGTAGTGGTTAGTAAGTTTCACTACATACAATACTAGGTTAGAGTTGTGATAGTAGTAAGTAGTATAAGTAGTGGTTAGTAAGTTTCACTACATACAATACTAGGTTAGAGTTGTGATAGTAGTAAGTAGTATAAGTAGTGGTTAGTAAGTTTCACTACATACAATACTAGGTTAGAGTTGTGATAGTAGTAAGTAGTATAAGTAGTGGTTAGTAAGTTTCACTACATACAATACTAGGTTAGAGTTGTGATAGTAGTAAGTAGTATAAGTAGTGGTTAGTACGTGTCACTACATACAATACTAGGTTAGAGTTGTGATAGTAGTAAGTAGTATAAGTAGTTGTTAGTAAGTTTCACTACATACAATACTAGGTTAGAGTTGTGATAGTAGTAAGTAGTATAAGTAGTGGTTAGTAAGTTTCACTACATACAATACTAGGTTAGAGTTGTGATAGTAGTAAGTAGTATAAGTAGTGGTTAGTAAGTTTCACTACATATAATATTAGGTTAGAGTTGTGATAGTAGTAAGTAGTATAAGTAGTGGTTAGTAAGTTTCACTACATACAATACTAGGTTAGAGTTGTGATAGTAGTAAGTAGTAAGTAGTGGTTAGTAAGTTTCACTACATACAATACTAGGTTAGAGTTGTGATAGTAGTAAGTATTAAGTAGTGGTTAGTAAGTTTCACTACATACAATATTAGGTTAGAGTTGTGATAGTAGTAAGTAGTAAGTAGTGGTTAGTAAGTTTCACTACATACAATGATAGGTTAGAGTTGTCATAGTAGTAAGTAGTGGTTAGTAAGTTTCACTACATATAATACTAGGTTAGAGTTGTGATAGTAGTAAGTAGCAAGTAGTGGTGGTGGTTAGTAAGTTTCACTACATACAATACTAGGTTAGAGTTGTGATAGTAGTAAGTAGTATAAGTAGTGGTTAGTAAGTTTCACTGCATACAATACTAGGTTAGAGTTGTGATAGTAGTAAGTATTAAGTAGTGGTTAGTAAGTTTCACTACATACAATATTAGGTTAGAGTTGTGATAGTAGTAAGTAGTAAGTAGTGGTTAGTAAGTTTCACTACATACAATATTAGGTTAGAGTTGTGATAGTAGTAAGTAGTATAAGTAGTGGTTAGTAAGTTTCACTGCATACAATACTAGGTTAGAGTTGTGATAGTAGTAAGTATTAAGTAGTGGTTAGTAAGTTTCACTACATACAATATTAGGTTAGAGTTGTGATAGTAGTAAGTAGTGGTTAGTAAGTTTCACTACATACAATATTAGGTTAGAGTTGTGATAGTAGTAAGTAGTATAAGTAGTGGTTAGTAAGTTTCACTGCATACAATACTAGGTTAGAGTTGTGATAGTAGTAAGTAGTGGTTAGTAAGTTTCACTACATACAATATTAGGTTAGAGTTGTGATAGTAGTAAGTAGTATAAGTAGTGGTTAGTAAGTTTCACTGCATACAATACTAGGTTAGAGTTGTGATAGTAGTAAGTATTAAGTAGTGGTTAGTAAGTTTCACTACATACAATATTAGGTTAGAGTTGTGATAGTAGTAAGTAGTAAGTAGTGGTTAGTAAGTTTCACTACATACAATGATAGGTTAGAGTTGTGATAGTAGTAAGTAGTATAAGTAGTGGTTAGTAAGTTTCACTACATATAATATTAGGTTAGAGTTGTGATAGTAGTAAGTATTAAGTAGTGGTTAGTAAGTTTCACTACATACAATACTAGGTTAGAGTTGTGATAGTAGTAAGTATTAAGTAGTGGTTAGTAAGTTTCACTGCATACAATACTAGGTTAGAGTTGTGATAGTAGTAAGTATTAAGTAGTGGTTAGTAAGTTTCACTACATACAATATTAGGTTAGAGTTGTCATAGTAGTAAGTAGTGGTTAGTAAGTTTCACTACATATAATACTAGGTTAGAGTTGTGATAGTAGTAAGTATTAAGTAGTGGTTAGTAAGTTTCACTACATACAATACTAGGTTAGAGTTGTGATAGTAGTTAGTGGTTAGTAAGTTTCACTACATACAATACAAGGTTAGAGTTGTCATAGTAGTGGTTAGTAAGTTTCACTACATATAATATTAGGTTAGAGTTGTGATAGTAGTAAGTATTAAGTAGTGGTTAGTAAGTTTCACTACATACAATACTAGGTTAGAGTTGTGATAGTAGTAAGTATTAAGTAGTGGTTAGTAAGTTTCACTGCATACAATACTAGGTTAGAGTTGTGATAGTAGTAAGTATTAAGTAGTGGTTAGTAAGTTTCACTACATACAATATTAGGTTAGAGTTGTCATAGTAGTAAGTAGTGGTTAGTAAGTTTCACTACATATAATACTAGGTTAGAGTTGTGATAGTAGTAAGTATTAAGTAGTGGTTAGTAAGTTTCACTACATACAATACTAGGTTAGAGTTGTGATAGTAGTTAGTGGTTAGTAAGTTTCACTACATACAATACAAGGTTAGAGTTGTCATAGTAGTGGTTAGTAAGTTTCACTACATATAATATTAGGTTAGAGTTGTGATAGTAGTAAGTGGTAAGTAGTGGTTAGTAAGTTTAACTACATCGAATAGGTATCTTTTTATATACATTATTAATTTTGTCGTAAAAATAATGTATAGAGTCAACTTTTAAGCCCTACATTATTGCTACTGTCTTGTAGGCTGAGTGGTGTATCTCCATTCCTTGATGAAAGTGTAGAGGAAACGTGTGTCAACATTGCCAAAATTGATTACAGTTTTCCTCAGGAATATTTTGGAAATATAAGTCAAGCTGCCAAAGACTTTTTGTCGTGTCTACTGAAGGAGGATCCAAGGTGAGTCCTGATTGGATGTTGAATTTTAAAGAACTAGATGACAGGTTATGGTCTATTTACATGATGAACTTAATCTGAAACCATACAAGGTTCATTTTCAATGTTTTGAGTAAATAAACATATTTTATATATCATCATTAGTGATTGGATAATTAGTCCCCGCGGACGAAGTCCGGAACGGGGACTTATGGATTGGGTTGCGTCCGTCCGTCCATCCGTCCGCAGCCGTTTCTTGGAGATGCCTGGACCGATTTTTTTCAAACTTGGTACAGGGGCAACATGCTATGGCATACATATGCACGTCAATTTGTTTTATGATACGATCCAATATGGCCGCCTAGCAACCATTTTGTTTGCGAATTTTCCCTGTCTAAAGCCATAACTCAGACATGCTTTAACAGATCTCATTCAAAGTTGGTATTAGGACAGTGTTCTATGACATACATGTGCATATTCATTGTTGTCATGATACGATCCAATATGGCCGCCTAGCAGCCATTTTGTTTGTGAATTTTCATGTCCAAAGCCATAACTCAGACATGCTTGAACAGATGTCATTCAAAGTTGGTATTAGGACAGTGTTCTATGACATACATGTGCATATTCATTGTTGTCATGATACGATCCAATATGGCCGCCTAGCAGCCATTTTGTTTGTGAATTTTCATGTCCAAAGCCATAACTCAGACATGCTTGAACAGATCTCATTCAAAGTTGGTATTAGGACAGTGTTCTATGACATACATGTGCATATCCATTTTCATTGTGATACGATCCAATATGGCTGCCTGGTAGCCATTTTGTTTGCGAATTTTCATGTCCAAAGCCATAACTCAGACATGCTTGAACAGATCTCATTCAAAGTTGGTATTAGGACAGTGTTCTATGACATACATGTGCATATCCATTTTCATTGTGATACGATCCAATATGGCTGCCTGGCAGTCATTTTGTTTGTGAATTTACCATGTCCAAAGCCATAACTCAGACATGCTTAAACAGATCTCATTCAAAGTTGGTATTAGGACAGTGTTCTATGACATACATGTGCATATCCATTTTCGTCGTGATATGATCCAATATGGCTGCCTGGCAGCCATTTTGTTTGTGAATTTTCCATGTCCAAAGCCATAACTCAGACATGCTTGAACAGATCTCATTCAAAGTTGGCATTAGGACAGTGTTCTATGACATACATGTGCATATCCATTTTCGTCGTGATATGATCCAATATGGCTGCCTGGCAGCCATTTTGTTTTGTGAATTTTCCATGTCCAAAGCCATAACTCAGACTCCATTTTCATCGTGATATGATCCCCCATACCCAACCAATCCTTTATTGTTGGAGGCATATTCCATGTCCAACAAGCACACACAACATATCTAAGTCTGTTTGTTTTAGGTTCACAAATGTTGTTGCGTGATCAGAGTAGTGATAATTCCTTAAAACCCAATTATAGCGGGAACTATGTCATTCTCAATGACTTGTTTTCCCTAGGTATGATCACATTGTGTAGTAAGCACCAATCAAAATAGACTATATGAAATGATGATGTTAATGTATGAAGGGAAGGAGGCTGATGAATGTTGTTGTTATATTTTCAGTGAGAGGCAATCACTGTATCATCCAATGAATGTTGATGTTATATAAATTTCAGTGAGAAGCTATCAGCCAATGAATGTTGATGTTATATTTTCAGCGAGAGGCTATCACTGTATCAGCCAATGAATGTTGATATTATATTTTCAGTGAGAGGCTATCACTGTATCAGCCAATGAATATTGATGTTATATTGTCAGTGAGAGGCTATCACTGTATCAGCCAATGAATGTTGATGTTATATTTTCAGTCAGAGGCTATCACTGTATCAGCCAATGAATGCCCATGTTATATTTTCAGTCTGAGGATGTCAGTAATAAATGTCTATGTTATATTTTCAGTGAGAGGTTATCAGCCAATGAATGTTTGGAGAATCCATGGATCCAAACTGCTAGTACAATGTCTGTAGATGTAGCAAGCTCTTGTAGACTTGACACCAATAGACTTGTTGCCTTCATTGATAGAAGAAAGACTCAGGTAAGAACGGCACTCCTGGTCTTTTGTGGATAATAGCTAGAACATGGAAGATTTCAAAAGTTGCTGATATATTTTAACCATGATTTTGAAGGTGAATTTGAGAGAAGGGAAAATGTCTTTTGAACTCAGGTGAACTTTACCACCATATCACCAACAACATTAAACACTGGAGTTTCATAATTGTGGCTATATAGATTAAAGGTCACCCTTTATTAAAAATGCGGTCATATAAGGTCAACCATGTACTATAAAAGTGGTCATTATAAGGTCAACCATGTACTATAAAAGTGGTCATTATAAGGTCAACCATGTACTATAAAAGTGGTCATATAAGGTCAACCATGTACTATAAAAGTGGTCATATAAGGTCAACCATGTACTATAAAAGTGGTCATATAAGGTCAACCATGTACTATAAAAGTGGTCATTATAAGGTCAACCATGTACTATAAAAGTGGTCATTATAAGGTCAACCATGTACTATAAAAGTGGTCATTATAAGGTCAACCATGTACTATAAAAGTGGTCATTATAAGGTCAACCATGTACTATAAAAGTGGTCATATAAGGTCAACCATGTACTATAAAAGTGGTCATATAAGGTCAACCATGTACTATAAAAGTGGTCATATAAGGTCAACCATGTACTATAAAAGTGGTCATTATAAGGTCAACCATGTACTATAAAAGTGGTCATTATAAGGTCAACCATGTACTATAAAAGTGGTCATATAAGGTCAACCATGTACTATAAATCTGATTTGTTTTTAATAGTCAAACCTTTGCCAATTCCCATCATTGCTAGTATCTAGTAGTAAACAAATTGACATACACTGATGTGATCTATAGGATTTCATGTCATTTTTCCGCTGGTAATTGGAATTTCTGTTGATATTCACCAATTCTGATACGATTTCAATTTCATTGTGAAATTCACACCTCCAGAAGATATAGTTATCGTGCATGGCTTATTTGCTGGATTTCTATAATATTCAATTGTGACAGTATATTGGCACATTTTATTCCATCAGTCTGAAAAATGTATAGTGATGTTATTAGAAGTGCTGGCCACCGTCTTGAAAAAAAAAAAAAATCTTACCTAATAGGAAAATATCAACAGAAATTCAAATCAGTCGCCTACAAATTGCATGCAGTCCTTTTAGAATCACTTCAGTGCATGTCAATTTGCTTATTCCTAGCTGCTTTGAATGATTTGAAATAGAATTTCAACACAAAATTGAACTGGCAGAGGTCTGTAAGAATGACCTCTGATTGTATATGGGGACACAGCTGATATGATGACTACACAGGAAAAGTTCAGACACTGCATCAAATAGAACTCAATTGACAGTTGAAAATTCCAAGTATTCTCACCTTTTTTCAGCCATGTTTGACATATTTTTGTCTAGAATTACAGATTAGTTGTCAGTATATATCTGCTAAAGAAGTCAAATATTGAATACATGTGTACAAATGGTAATAGTGTCTTTTCTACTAAGTCACCACAGCATAAAGTATAAAGGAATGCCAATACCAAATTTTGAGTTAAATTTTTGTTGCATTTCAAGAAATTGTCCTGTGCCAGTAATATGTTAAATTAGTTAGACTCAGAGTACACTTGGTAACTGCTTGTTAGACTCAGAGTACACTTGGTAACTGCTTGTTAGACTCAGAGTACACTTGGTAACTGCTTGTTAGACTCAGAGTACACTTAGTAACTGCTTGTTAGACTCAGAGTACACTTAGTAACTGTTTGTTAGACTCAGAGTACACTTGGTAACTGCTTGTTAGACTCAGAGTACATTTAGTAACTGTTTGTTAGACTCAGAGTACACTTGGTAACTGCTTGTTAGACTCAGAGTACACTTAGTAACTGTTTGTTAGACTCAGAGTACACTTGGTAACTGCTTGTTAGACTCAGAGTACATTTAGTAACTGCTTGTTACACTCAGAGTACACTTAGTAACTGCTTGTTACACTCAGAGTACACTTAGTAACTGCTTGTTAGACTCAGAGTACACTTAGTAACTGTTTGTTAGACTCAGAGTACACTTGGTAACTGCTTGTTAGACTCAGAGTACACTTGGTAACTGTTTGTTAGACTCAGAGTACACTTGATAACTGCTTGTTACACTCAGAGTACACTTGGTAACTGCTTGTTAGACTCGGAGTACACTTAGTAACTGCTTGTTAGACTCGGAGTACACTTGGTAACTGTTTGTTAGACTCGGAGTACACTTGGTAACTGCTTGTTAGACTCGGAGTACACTTGGTAACTGCTTGTTAGACTCGGAGTACACTTGGTAACTGTTTGTTAGACTCAGAGTACACTTGGTAACTGCTTGTTAGACTCAGAGTACACTTGGTAACTGCTTGTTAGACTCAGAGTACACTTGGTAACTGCTTGTTAGACTCAGAGTACACTTGGTAACTGCTTGTTAGACTCGGAGTACACTTGGTAACTGTTTGTTAGACTCGGAGTACATTTAGTAACTGCTTGTTACACTCAGAGTACACTTAGTAACTGCTTGTTAGACTCAGAGTACACTTGGTAACTGTTTGTTAGACTCAGAGTACACTTGGTAACTGCTTGTTAGACTCAGAGTACACTTGGTAACTGCTTGTTAGACTCAGAGTACACTTGGTAACTGCTTGTTAGACTCGGAGTACACTTAGTAACTGCTTGTTAGACTCGGAGTACACTTGGTAACTGTTTGTTAGACTCGGAGTACACTTGGTAACTGCTTGTTAGACTCAGAGTACATTTAGTAACTGCTTGTTACACTCAGAGTACACTTAGTAACTGCTTGTTAGACTCAGAGTACACTTAGTAACTGTTTGTTAGACTCAGAGTACACTTGGTAACTGCTTGTTAGACTCAGAGTACACTTGGTAACTGTTTGTTAGACTCAGAGTACACTTGGTAACTGCTTGTTAAACTCAGAGTACACTTGGTAACTGCTTGTTAGACTCAGAGTACACTTGGTAACTGCATGCTTGTTAGACTCAGAGTACACTTAGTAACTGCTTGTTAAACTCAGAGTACACTTAGTAACTGTTTGTTAGACTCAGAGTACACTTAGTAACTGTTTGTTACACTCAGAGTACACTTAGTAACTGCTTGTTAGACTCAGAGTACACTTGGTAACTGCTTGTTAAACTCAGAGTACACTTGGTAACTGCTTGTTAGACTCAGAGTACACTTGGTAACTGCTTGTTAGACTCAGAGTACATTTAGTAACTGCTTGTTACACTCAGAGTACACTTAGTAACTGCTTGTTAGACTCGGAGTACATTTAGTAACTGTTTGTTAGACTCAGAGTACACTTGGTAACTGCTTGTTAGACTCAGAGTACACTTGGTAACTGCTTGTTAGACTCAGAGTACACTTGGTAACTGCTTGTTAGACTCAGAGTACACTTGGTAACTGCTTGTTAGACTCGGAGTACACTTGGTAACTGTTTGTTAGACTCGGAGTACATTTAGTAACTGCTTGTTACACTCAGAGTACACTTAGTAACTGCTTGTTAGACTCAGAGTACACTTGGTAACTGTTTGTTAGACTCAGAGTACACTTGGTAACTGCTTGTTAGACTCAGAGTACACTTGGTAACTGCTTGTTAGACTCAGAGTACACTTGGTAACTGCTTGTTAGACTC